>NW_019737534.1:0-467 GCF_002891405.2 Cryptotermes secundus
GAGCTTTGCGTTGCTAGCTTGCTAGCTTTCCTTTGCTAGATTGATCGCTTGCATTATATGCGTTGCTAACTTGAAAATTTGCGTTGCTATCTTGCTAGCTTTGCGTTTCTAAATTGCAAGCTTTGGTCTCTAGCTTGCTAGGATTTGAGTGGCTAGCTTGATAGCATTGCGTTTCATACTTGCTAGCTCCCCTTTGCTAGCTTGCTAGCTTCGCATTGCTAGCTTGCTACATTTTCGTTGCTCACGTTCTAGCTTTGCGTTGCTAGCATGTTAGATGGCTAGATTTGCGTTGCTATCTTTCTAGTTTTGCGTTGCTGTCTTGCTAGTTTTGAGTTACTAAACTGCTAGTTTTGCGTTGCTAACTTTCAAGCCTTGCGTTGCAAGCTTGCTACCTTGCTAGCTTTTGGTAACTAGCTTGCTAATTTTGCGTTGCTATCTTGCAAATTTGCTCGATATGCGTTGCTAGC
>NW_019737535.1:0-378 GCF_002891405.2 Cryptotermes secundus
CTCAACACCAAACCGAGAGACCGAGGCTCCAGCCCCAAGGGTTCCGGCCCCGCCTTTAACATCCGACGGCCCGGCAGCAGATCCCCCTCCCGGGACGACGCCACATCCAGTATCTGCTGGTACCACCGCCGCTTCGGCGCTCTGGCACAAAACTGTACTCCGCCCTGCTCCTACCGCCAGCAGGGAAACTGCCACAGCTTTCGTAGCCTCTGCTTATGTTTTAATAAAGATTAGACCAAGAAGATCGTTGTTTATGCCCGAAAGCGCAATTTTACTTGTCGAAAACTTGATGCCGAACCATGCAGCCCCGCTGGGACCCATGGCCATATTTTTCTTGTGTGTCTAGACCTTTGTTCTTTTCTTTTCATCTTCTTTGGT
>NW_019737536.1:0-509 GCF_002891405.2 Cryptotermes secundus
TTCTGTTCATTTCGAGAGATAAAAGACTTAAAATGTATTCCGTTTTCAACAATTTCATGAAATGCTTTTGGTTTTCACTTCATAATACATTAGCAGGGATTATCTGTCCCATTTACATGACTTGATAATGTTTGGAAACTAATGTAACATAACTTGGAGGATAGTGGGCACGCGGTAGCGTAGTTGGTTGAGGCACTGTGCTACAAGCCGGAAGGTCAAGGGATCGAATCCCGGTGAGGTGGATTTTCACAATTGACCTAATCCTTCCTATGGTCCTGGGGTCAACTCAGCCTCTAACAGAAATGAGTGCCAGGAATATTCTTGAGTGTAAGGGGTGGTCGGCGCGTAAGGCTGACAACCTCGCCGCCATCTGTGAGCCGATTGTCTAGAAAATGTGGTACCCTCAACATCTCACAACCCTATGGGCCTTCACGGTCTGTTACAGGGATACTTTTACCTGCATACCTACTTTGAAGATAAAATATACTGCGTCATTCCCCGAAGATCAG
>NW_019737537.1:0-220 GCF_002891405.2 Cryptotermes secundus
GAACTGTTTTCGCTCGCTCGGACGCTGTGATCCTGGGTTCGAATCCCACTCAGGGCGTGGCTGTTTGGTGTGTGTATGCGTTTGTGTTGTCCTGTGTTTAAGTAGAGGCCTTGCGATGGGCTGATTTCTCGTCCAAGAGTCCTACAGTCTGTGAAAAATGATTACGGAACTGAAGAAGAGGCCAGGGCCCTGAATGGGCTGGAAGAGCCGTTGGAAAAAA
>NW_019737538.1:0-497 GCF_002891405.2 Cryptotermes secundus
CTGCACAGTAAATCGCTTTTCTGCCGTAACTTTCACGCCACACAAATTACAATAACTTATCTTGCCATCGGTACTAAACACTTTTTCACCAAACTCCTGTACAAAACTACGCAACTTTGCACTCCTTGAACTACATGTACTACTCACTTTAGGCATTGTAAAGTCAAACTGAAGTCCTATAACGCCCTCCACATATATAAATATTGTCACGTATCGGGCGTATATCGCGACAAATAAGTTCGCGCCGTATTTGATGTTGCGAATTTTATTTCACATTCGCACTCACAATCACTCAAATTACAGATTTACGATTACTGCTATCTGCAGTATCACAAATAGTACACTCCAAATGCCACAATACAACTGGCTGTGTGCTGGCTAACTCGGAAATAACTCGGCTGTAGCTCCAGGACTAACTGACTGACTCAGTACAACTCACTGTGAATAGCCTTCGCTGCTCCTCATGTAGCCTCGATCGGACCATACGGAAAACGGCC
>NW_019737538.1:592-821 GCF_002891405.2 Cryptotermes secundus
TAGCGACCAGTAGGACTCGGCTAACATCGGCTCTCTTCGGCTTCGCTCGGCGCATCACAGCTGGCGGGGTGTGGGGGGTGGGCGCCATCAACAGCTCAACATGTCACACTATAATACTTCTAAGCCCTCCAAGAAAGAATGGGATTGACTTCACATGTAGACTTTCCCTTCCCCCTTTCCTTCGCTGCTCTCACATAGCTGTGTATTTTTCCAACACCAGTCTGCTTGT
>NW_019737539.1:0-814 GCF_002891405.2 Cryptotermes secundus
CTTTCTTCATAGTCACCGCCGTGAAAACCTCAAATCTTACATCTTGCGAGTTGGCCTTTCGATTCAGTTTTCCGACTAAATCTTTCTATCCGTCTAACCATCCAAACACATATACATCTACATAATTATTAAATAACATACCGACTCACCGAAATAATTAACGAACTGAATGACATATCAGTACCTCAGCTTATAGACCTCAAATTACTGGATGATAAAAGCTAACCCTATCCCTGTAACAGGTCGTGAAGGTATAAAGGGTTATAAGGTTGGGGCTCCCACATTTTCTCTAGACAATCGGCTCATAGACAGCAGTTAGTTTGTCAGACTTACGCATCGGCCGCACTTCACCCCACAGGAAGATTCCTGGTACTCATTTCTGTTAGCGGTTGCGTCGANGGTGCGACTGGAAGGATTAGGTCAATTGGAAAAATCACTTCATAGGGACTGGAACCCGCCACCTTTCGGCTTGTAGCACAGTGCCTCAACCAACTACGCTACGCGTGCCTGGATGATAAGGAAAAACGAATTCGGAAAAACATACAGGGAAGTGGTGACGGTAAAGTTTAAGGTTCTGTTCCACCATTTGTGTGCAAAACAGATGAAAGGTAATGAAAACCCTTAGTTAGGATAGTCCGTATCCCGACCTTGTCATAGCTCAGGTTTCCCACTGCGGGGGCCTGGGTAAGAGCCCGGGTCAGGCCATGTGGGATTTGCCGTGGATGAAGTGGCAGGTTTTCTCCGAGTAATTTGGTTTCCCTTGCCAATTTTCATTCCACCAATCGCTTCCCAATCGCCAACTTCTATCATCTGG
>NW_019737540.1:0-192 GCF_002891405.2 Cryptotermes secundus
CTGACACAGGCAGCAGTAGCAGCCGAAGACAAAGAAAGACAAACAAGGATAGGCACTTGCCACACAGGCAGAGTTGAGTAGCCTAGATACCAACGCCCCTTAAGATATAATGATAAAGTGTATTAATAAAGTATTAAGTCGTTACCTGTAAACTACGGGAGGAGTGGTCAAGGAGCTATGACTATATGCCAG
>NW_019737540.1:250-439 GCF_002891405.2 Cryptotermes secundus
TTACCGAGAAGGAAACCCCGAAATAGGAGAATCCTAGTTAAAGGTGAGCTAGGATGATTGTGATAACTCCTTACAGAGAAAGTGACGGTGGAGGCAAGGAGGGATAGCTCCACGGCCCCTACTTGCGGCGTTACAGTGGTGGCAGAGGCGGCTGACTCCATGCCCCCCCTGCACCACGGCATAACAGGT
>NW_019737541.1:0-391 GCF_002891405.2 Cryptotermes secundus
CTGCCCTGTCATACGGTTCCTATCTCACACAGCAGCACGGCCATTTCTGAAATAAAATCCCTTGCATTTTTGCCGGTCTTGTATCTTTACTTTTCGGATATCTCTCGTATTAACGTGTGAACACTGGCCAATGTGCATATTCATAGCAATCACTAATTAATATATTAATTGACTGAAGATGGTCGACATATGTAAAAAAGGTAAAGTTGTACCTGTGCTTAACTAATTAAGCACTACGCCATGAAGACGTATGGGGGAGCGGATAAATAGATCCACATTTTCTTGACCTCGGCACTACTTGAAGATGAGGGGTCAGCTTCACGCCCTGGCTGCTTTACCTCCGGGAAAAGAGCCCCCGGTACCCATTGTTTGGAGGTTGTGTGGGCTCCAG
>NW_019737542.1:0-502 GCF_002891405.2 Cryptotermes secundus
TCGTTGCACTTCACTGGTTTATCCACCACAGTCCAAGTGTCACTGCCTTTGAGAGCTATGAGTTCCCTTTCGATGGCCTTTTCCCACTCTGTTGCATGTTGAGATTTCATTGCATCCTCATAGTTTTTCGGCTTATCTGTATCAGTGGCACCAAAATAAGCTGTGGCATAATCTGAGTACCTGTCGGGTTTCTGAAGGTTTTCTCTTGGTCGCAGCTGCATGACATTTTGCTGTTGTTTCGGTGGATCATCTTCCTGATCCAATTCATCGTCCTGGACTTCAGTTTGTTCTTGTGCAATGTCGTCCATTTCTTGAATTTGAGTTGGGCTTGGATCACTTTTTCCATATTCAATGTACTGTTCTCCTTCCTCCTCTGGAACAAATATAACATTTCTTTCTAAGGTTACTTTGTCAGTATCAGGCGAGTGTATTTTGTACCCATGATTTATTCTGACTATCTTACAGTGCATACATTTATTCACCTTGCTCTTCTCTCTTGCAC
>NW_019737543.1:0-1655 GCF_002891405.2 Cryptotermes secundus
CGCTTCTTGCCCTGCTGTTTGTTCAACTTCTCGAGTTCTTTTGTTGCTTTTACTGTGTTTTACACTAGCGGTGGCTGTGGATGTAGCACAACAACCTGCCGGAGCCGCCAGTAGAGTAATTCCTGAGTGCTTAGCACTCATACTGTGATGCACATTCGTCGGATAATTCACATCTTCCGCCCCTAATGCAGCATAAGCAAACTTAGCGTCTATAGTGTCACTTACCACTGAAGAATGCACTTCTTTGACAAGACCTAAATTTTCCCCAGAATTTTTATCCTTCTGCTTCTCCCTTTTCATCAACTTTTTCCATAGTTTAACTGTACTTGCTTGTTCCAGTTTCCTAACTTCATCCTGTATGACCTGCAGCTGTTCCTGGAGAAGTTCTAGTACCCGTATGCTGTCCCAGTGCGAACTTGTATTTGTCTCTGACGTCCTAGGTGTTCTGGACTTCTCTAAGCCCACAGCTCCAGTAACATTTTCTTCTAGTATTTTTGCATACTTCATCTCGAATAAGTCTTGCAACTTACGTGCCATGGCCACCAAATTATGATCTTATCCACGAGTTCACTATGTCTTGTTTCGCTGCCTTCAAAATGACGTTGCTACGTGATATCTATTCTTATATAGCATGTGGATGGACAGCACAGAAAACACAGCTTCCAGCAATTCCTCGTCGTTGCGTACGTGTACCTGTTGACGCGAACGTGTTTATTGATCGCTGTCTAGCAACGGTCGTTTCTTGTGTCTCCACAATATTGGCCCACGTTAATTGCCTGTGGCAGGCACGCGGACAACCGGGATAATTTAACCAGAAGGAAAGTCCATTACTAGGTTACAGCACAGTAAATTCTATGTGAGCATAGCAACAGTTATTCACACAACAATAGAATTATCAGAAGCGGTGTTTTCTGTCCTTTCCGCCCAGGTGGCTGTGTGACTGTGCAATATTGCAGCTGCAAGAAAGTGCGTTTTCTGTTAGGTCCGTCCCGAAGACACATCACGATTACCAACAGGGCATTATCTGGGGTACACCGCCTGGAGGCGGGTTCGAATATCTCCACCCTAGCCTTGCGAGTCTTATTAAATCCTTTGTTGGTCCTCTGAAGCGTAAGTTATGAATGTGTTCGCATTATTAGAGTGAAGTAGGGAAAATTCAAAAGTGATTTTCTGCTAATTACATACAAACGATTTTACAGGCTCCATGTGAGAGGATGAAATGACTTTCTTGCTGAAGTTTTTTTTTTCAGTTGGCGCCAATAAACAAGTTTCATAATCATGTTTCCATCAGAGCTTTTCTCTTACGATCTTGAAGGCAGAATTAAGAATTGCAGATGAAATATTGGCGTCCCAAAGGCGCCATACACAAGGAAACAAGAATTCTGGGGTGTTATTTAAAGCCTTCCCCGGTCACGGTAGCCGCGCCTTCTTCGCTCGCTCGGAAGCCGGGATCGTGAGTTCGAATTCCACTCAGGGCATGCATGTTTGTGTGCGTTTTTCTGTGTTTGTGTACAGGTAGAGGCCTTGCGACGAGCTGATCACCCGCCCAAGGAGTCCTACCGTATGTCTAAGATCTAGAAAAACCGCTGTGAACAGAGAAGTTCAAGGAGGCAGGCCTAGGCTCACTGGGGCTGTAGTGCCAAGGAAAAAAAAAA
>NW_019737543.1:6199-6955 GCF_002891405.2 Cryptotermes secundus
GCTGTGTTGCTCGTAACGCTAGCGGTAGTAACCGCTGTTACTACCGTAACAATCCTGTTGCGTCACCGTTACGTTACCGTGCGGAGGAGGGGGAGGGGAGCGCTGACTCACCCGCCGCGTCACTGCTGGTGGGGGGGGTCCTCCTTTGCGCAACATGTCACAATATTATAAAATAATTTACTAAAGAGTAGTAACATCAGTTAAATTTTACTTCATTATTAAATATGAAAGATTCTCATGAACATCTTTATAAAAGAAAAATCTGTTACTTGTGTACTGCAGAACTGTAACCAAGTTGATACCAAATTATCTAAATGGTTACAAAGAATTTATACATTACTTATAAATAATATTAAGACTTGACTGAGATGTGAAAATCCCATCTTCATATTAATACAGATAATATAGTCCTCCTTTCACTAACTGGACATTGAAAATGATTTCGGAAAAAATATGACAAACACTTCTGATTTGTGTTGGCTTTCAGGTTCTCACAGCAGTAACTATGAAGAGTACTATCTCCTTAGATGTAGTGCCATGTAGTTTGGTAGAATTTTATTGAAGTTTCAAGGGGACATACTTCCTACTTCTCAGGGTTCACTATGTGTTCTTCATAGATATATATATAGCATTCCATAGATCCTTATGTTAGTCAGAAAGACCATAGGATGTGGAATTGGTCAAAAAATCATACAATACATATACACGAATAAATCAAACTATTACAAAAAATTTACCAATGAAAACAAAGTCACA
>NW_019737544.1:0-264 GCF_002891405.2 Cryptotermes secundus
GTGTGACTGTGGACACAATAGCCCGAAAATAGTGCACAGTGCAGTACAGGAGATGACTGAAAGCTTAGGCTATAGGAGAGTTTGTGCTCGTTGGGTCCCGCGGTTATTGACCGAAGACCACAAAGGTCAGCGAAAAGCCATCACTTCAGAACTGCTGCAGAGATATCGACACGAAGGCAATGATTTTTTGCTCTGTATTGTGACACGTGACGAAAGCTCATTTCACCATTTCGAGCCTGAAACGAAACGGCAGAGTATGGAATG
>NW_019737545.1:0-2503 GCF_002891405.2 Cryptotermes secundus
CGTTGCTAGCTTGCCACCTATGCGTTGTTAGCTTGCTAGCTTTGCGTTACTAGCTTGACAGTTTGCCCTGCTATCTTGCCAGCTTTGCGTTGCTAGCTTGCTAGATTTGCTTGGTTAGCTTGCTAGCTTTGCGTTGCTACATTGCTAAAGTTCCGTTTATAGCTTGCTATCTTTGCGTTGCTTGCTTGATAGCTTGGCGTTGATAACTTGCTAAATTTGAGTAGCTAGCTTGCTAGTTTTCTAGATTTGCGTTGCTAAGTTGCTAGCTTTCCGTTGCCATCTTCTAGGTTTGCGTTGCTAGCTTGCTAGGTTTGCGTTGCTAGCTTGCTAGCTTTGCGTTACTAGCTTGGTAGCTTTGCGTTGCTAGCTTTTTACATTTGTGTTGCTAACTTGCTAGCTTGGCGTTTTTAGCTTGCTAACTTTGAGTTGCTAGCTTGCTAGATTGCTAGATTTGCGTTGCTATCTTGCTAGCTTTGCGTTGTTATCTTGCTAGTTTTGATTGCTAGCTCGCTAGTTTTGCGTTTCTAGCTTGTTAACTTTGCGTTGCTAACTTGGTAGCTTTGCGTTGCTTGCTTGTTAGCTATCCGTTGCTAGCTTGCTTGCTTAGCGTTGCTAGCTTGCTAGTTTACTTTGCAATCTTTTTAGTTTTGCGTTACTAGCTTGATAGCTTTGCGTTGCTAGCTTGTTAGCTTTACGTTCTAGCTTGCTAGCTTTGCGCTGCTAGCTTGTTATCTTTGCGTTGCTAGCTTGTTAGCTTTACTCTGCTAAGTTGCTAGTTATGCGTTGCTAGATTGCCAGCTTTGGGTTGCTACCTTGCCAGATTTGGGTCTCTAGCTTGCCAGGTTGCGTTGCCACCTTGCCATTTTTGCGTTGCTACCTTGCTATCATTACGTCTCTTGCTTGCTTGTTTTGTGTTGCTTGTTTGCTGGCTTTGCGTTCCTAGCTTGCTAGCTTTGTGTTGCTTGCTTGCTTAGCGTTTCTTGCTTGCTAGCTTTGCGTTGCTAGCTTGCTAGTTTTGCTTTGCTATCTTGGTAGCCTGTCGTTGCTAACTTGCTAGTTTGCAGTGCCAAGTTGATAATTTTCCGTTTCTTTGTTGCTAGCTTGCCTATTTTGTTTTGCTAGATAGCTAGGTTTGCGTTGCTAGCTTGCTAGCTTGCTAGATATGCGTTGCTATCTTGATAGATTTGCGTTGTTATCTTTGCTACCTTTGCGTTGCTAGCATGCTAGCTTTGCGTTGCTAACTTGCTAGCTTTGCGTTGCTTGCTTGCCTGCTTTGCGTTTCTTGCTTGCTATCTTTGCTAGCTTTGCTCTCTAGCTTGTTTTCTTTGCATTGCTAACTTGCTAGAGATTCTTTGCTATCTTGCTACCTTTGCGTTGCTACCTTGGTAGCTTTGCGTTGCTAACTTGCTAGCTTTGCGTTGCTAACTTGCTAGCTTTGCGTTGCTAACTTGCTAGCTTTGCGTTGCTAACTTGCTAGCTTTGCGTTGCTAACTTGCTAGCTTTGCGTTGCTAACTTGCTAGCTTTGCGTTGCTAACTTGCTAGCTTTGCGTTGCTAGCTTGCTATCTTTGGGTTGCCAGCTTGCCAGGTTTGCGTTGCTAGTTTGCCAGTGTGCGTTGCTAGCTTGCCAGCTTTGCGTTTCTACCTTGCTAGCTTGTTAGCTTTGGGTTGCTAGCTTGCTAGCTCTGGGTTGCTAGCTTGCTAGCTTTGCGTTGCTTGCTTGCTTTGCGTTTCTTTCTTGCTAGCTTTGCGTTGCTGGCTTGCTAGCTTTGCTTTGCTAGCTTGATAGTTTTGGTTTCATATCTTGCTATTTTGCGTTGCTAGCTTGGTAGCTTTGAGTTGCTAGCTTGCTAGCTTTGCGTTCCTAGCTTGCTATCTTTCCGTTGCTAGCTTGCTATCTTTGGGTTGCTAGCTTTGGTTTGCTAGCTTGCTAGCTTTGCGTTGATTGCTTGCTTTGCTTTTCTTGCTTGATAGATTTGCGTTGCTAGCTTGCTCTCTTTGCGTTTCTATCATGCTAGCATTTCGTTGATTCCTTGCTAGCTTTCCGTTGATACCTTGCCAGCTTGTCGTTGCTAGCTTTCTATCTTTGCGATGCTAGGTTGGTAGCTTTGCATTTCTAGCTTCCTATCTTTGCGTTGCAAGCTTGCTAGCTTTGCGTTTCTTGCTTGCTATCTGTGCTTTGCTAGCTTGCTAGCTTTGCTTTGCTAACTTGCTAGCTTTGCGTTTCTTGCTTGCTATCTGTGCTTTGCTAGCTTGCTAGCTTTGGGTTGCTACCTTGCAAGGTATTCGTTGCTAGCTTACCAGATTGCGTTGCTAGCTTGTTATCTTTGCGTTGCTAACTTGCTAGATATGCGTTGCTAGCTTGCCAGCTTTGGGTTGCTACCTTGCAAGGTATTCGTTGCTAGCTTGCCAGATTGCGTTTCTAGCTTGTCAGCTTTGCGTTGCTACCTTGCTGTTTCTCCCTTGCTTGCTTGCTAACTTTTAGTTGCTATCTAGCTTGCTTT
>NW_019737546.1:0-923 GCF_002891405.2 Cryptotermes secundus
CGGATATGACCATCCAACGTAGCAATAACATCAGGAGTGATGACAGGATGAGCCTATCTGGGTGAGCATCATCTTGCAGTGACACACGTCCCTCTCGGAATCTCTTATGCCACGTCAACACACGCGAACGTGACATGCTGTGTTCGCCGAAACAACAGACATGCGATGAAGAATTTCTCGTCCTCCTACTCCTTCAGCAGTCAAAGAGCGCACTACACTTCGTTGTTCTTCTTTACCCGTCTCCATTACTGATGCTGGACGACTACACGGAACGCTAACCTTACTTCCAGCACGATAAGGAAACGTCTTGTATGTAAGGGTACGTTGTTACGGTTGTTACTGTGCTTTCTCGAGTCCGTACCAGGTGTTCGTACCGTAAGCAAATTCCAGGGTTACTAACTTGCCCGCCGTGTGAGTTATACGTGGTGACCTGTTTTCATTTGACTGCCTCTTATATAAGCATATACCGTATTTACGCATGTATAGGCCGCGTGCGTGTATAGGCCGCAGCAAAATTTTCAGACAGAAATTATAGAACAAATAATTTTCTTGGAATATTATTTCAGGAGTAGAAATAATTCCGAAATTTGGCAACGTTTAACATTCCTAAGTTCGCAACTAGCGAAAATAACGTACCGCTCGGAACAAAGGCATTGCGGCGGAGAGTTATGACCTTTCGCCTTTACTTGACTTGCCTGGTTAGTTCTGAGTGAAACATGGGTCGAGTAAGAGCAGGTCATACGTCTAAATTTAAACTTCAAGTGGTGCGTTACGCACAAGAACACAGAGCAGCAGGGAGAAAATTCGACGTTGACGAAAAAATGTGCGAAGATGGATACTAACGAAAGATGCCCTTGAAAAAACGTCACAAAATCGACAGTCTTTCCGCGGCAAGAAAGCTAAATTTCCAGAACTTGAAAATA
>NW_019737547.1:0-1133 GCF_002891405.2 Cryptotermes secundus
GTTGTCATCGGAGTAATGACAAGACTACACACACATCGACGACAATAGAGCCCCACAAAACAAACTGACCTATAATGGTGCACGATCTTTCTTGAAAAGTTATTAAATCACCCACTGGACCAAGACATTTCCTACTTTCATGAAACCCAGACACTCATCACCATGTTCACAAAATTGTACCATCCAACATTCCTGAAGCAGGTGATTCCAGAGCACACCTTTGTCCTCACTTTCTTTCAGATTCCTTTCATTATGCAGTGAAACCCTGATGTAAGGTTATGTGGGAGACAAGCTTCCTCATCCTCCTCTGCTGCCATCACCTCAAAGGGGGTTTTGGAGAACATAGCTTAATATGACTGTCAGACTTAGTTTTGTCAGTAATAAGACACTGAACTGTGTTCATTTAACAAAAATTATTTTGTGTCTCAGGATGTGCTGCACACAGCGTTCCCCTTCAAGAATTGAAGCCTTTTTTTTCCCCCCCCATAAACTTATGTTACTCAATGACAATGGTGGCAACACAGAACTCTGCAGCCTCTTCTAACAACACACCACTAAATTGGGGTTTCATTGCATCTTCCCACATATCCCGTGTGATACATTTATTTGCCATTTTGGTGATGGTTTACAACTCTGTTTCATTTTTGGAGGTTATGAGATTGATACTTGGCTTTCTACTAAGATTCTGATTTTCCTCAGTTCCACCAGGCAGATGGTGGGATGATACTTTCATGTACACCACAAATGCTTCAATCTACATCATACACCATCATCTATCTGTTTGGTGTTACTTGCATACTATAGAATTGCTCTTCCCTTACCACTTCCTTCCCTAGCAGATCCTGTACTACCTCCCACGGGATTTGTAACGAAGGGGGGCTGGGAATTGACTGTAACACCATTGGTCAGGCCTGATTCACAGACCATACCTTTCATTGTTCCCGGTTTATCTGAAAACAGCCTAGGAAAATTATGAACAAGCTGATCAATCTTAGATGAGAATAAGCTTACAGCTTGCTTAATTCATATTTGGAACACGAAGGAGTGAGAATACTGCTTACGGGAATCCATAAGCTTGAAGTTGTACTTACATCACTGCTTAACAGCAAAGCTATGGCAGAAACTGCCAGAAT
>NW_019737548.1:0-452 GCF_002891405.2 Cryptotermes secundus
TCTGAGACTGCCTCAGCTTTTACATTCATGGCCTGATTTGCATTACGAGATGTTGGATATGTCTCAGCACATGGATCCACTAAAGCATTCTCCAAATTTGTACAGTTCTGTAAAAACCATCACATCCTTCTCAGAAATGGATGCACAACACCACACATTAAACAGCGTATGCTTTTCTTGCTATGGATCTTTCTCATCACATCTAACTCATAAGAGCTGTTCTGTACAGATAGCCTTCTCTTCAGCTATCATGATCAGTAGAAAGTACTCCGTTCATAGCTGAGTGACCTTCCCAAGGAACTAACAATCACTGTGGCAGTACAGAAAATATCTGCTGTTTTGGTTCCTAAAAACATCATAATGAAGAGCTCCATAACTTGTAACCTTTGTTCACCAAGCATAATTACATGATCAAGTCAAGGAAGATGAGATGGGCAGCTCATATAGCAGGC
>NW_019737549.1:0-5484 GCF_002891405.2 Cryptotermes secundus
ATGTTTTAGTATCTGTAGAAAATAACTTACCATTCTGTCAACACGACTTATACACACTACTTCTGCGAAGTACTGAAAATGGCTACCTACGTATCAATATCTATGATGAAACACGGCCCCTAATTGGTCGCCAGCGAACACTTTAGAGTATAGCAATTTGCAATCTCTAATCACATCGTTTGTAACATCGTTGTAACTTCTACATCAGCCGTTAGGTGTCACAATCGTCACAATGGAAAAAAAAAAAGCGACTTCGTTTTGGAAATAAATTTTAAAAATAATAAATAGGCACCACTAATACTAAATACATATGTATATAAAATTGCTTGCCATGTAATACGGTTCTTAAAGTTTTAAAAGTAACTGATTTAATATGACAAGGTTATCTAGGCGATCTAGGCCAAATGGGCAACTTTCGGAGTCAACGTCAAAGGCAAAATGAGTGAAAGGAAACAAGATGGCGGACTCCGATTAAGTGGTAAACACTATTATTATTATTATTATTGTTAATGTTATTAAGATATGTTTTCTCAACTAATGAGAGAAAATATTCATTACATGCACTCGCAATAGCTTGTGGATATATAGTAGACTTTCCTTCAATATTCAAACTTTGTACATCTTCATTAACAGTTTTCTTTCCCGATTCAACTTTCACAATAGCCCAGGTGCTTTTAATTTTGTTGTTATAATTATTCTGTTTGGCTTCTTTAATGACTTTTGACAAGATTTTACAGTACATTTCGTAGTGACTTTTTAGTCTTGGAACATTATTGTCCCTACTGGCCAAATATAGATGTCTTTTATGTTTAAATGAAGTTTTTATTCCAACAGTTATCCAGGTGGTTTTGTTTTTAATGTTTTTTTTTTTTTATTTTTAAGGGAAAGCTTGAATAAAAGATCCTCAAGTATGTGTTCAGAAAGCAATTAAATTTAGAATCAATATCACTGCTGTCAAATACAGTGTCCCAAGATTCATTACTTAATTTTGTGACAGAATCTGCCATAATGTGCTTGTTGATTTTCCTTACTGTTTTATATTGTTGATTACTGGGCTGAAGGTTAATATTATGTAGTTCTATGAGTTGGGCCTCATGATCGGACAAGCCGCTTATAAAGAGTTGCTCTCCTCAATCACCCCCTCTCGGAGTAGCTTGTCTATTTGTTTATCTATTTCAGCCTTCTGGGCTTCAGGTAGTCTATAAGGTTTTGTATTTATGGGACTCGTGCCGGGAATCACATTTATAGAATGCTTTATTGCATTAGTGCAACTTAGTTTATCTCCTGGCAAATAAAATATGTCATGATAGTCCCTACAAACTTTTCTGGTCATTTCCTTCTCCTCTGGATTGAGGTGATCCAACCGTAACCTTCCCAGAACTTCATCTATCCAGTTCCTTGTTTTTTCTTTTCGGATCGAGGCTAATGATCCTACGTACTCATTGGGACTTCCTTCCTGAAATTCCCCTGTATCGTATTTTTCCAGTTTTACTATCGGCATTTCTATTACCACTTCCGCCTCTTTTGTGTTCAACACACTGGTCACAACATGGTTACCACTTATCATAGTTAAAGTACTAGCTAAATAAATTCCGTCAGCTATTTCTGACTTATCAATTATTCCTTCCTGGCCGTCTGTACCGCACTCTACCGGTAACTTCACTATCACTTCTGATCTCCCAGGTAGGGTTAACTTTCTTGTTTCCATAGTTCCCTGAACTATTTCCTTAATTCTTTCCGGGCCGTTTGTGCTGCTTTCTACCGGTAACTTCACTATTACTTCTGATCTCCCAGTTAGGGTTAACTTTTCCTTTGTTATAGTTCCCTGAACTATTTCGTTACCCATCATTCTCTTAGTCCATTCTGCACCCCTTGCATTGAATGTGACTGTGTTACTATCGTAAGATACTTTGGCCCTAGTATGTTGCAGAAAGTCTCTACCCACGATTCCATCATAGACGAGTTCCACCTGTTTATTAACCAAATGGAAGTCGAACGGAATATTAACCTCCCCTTCGTGAATACATATACTCACTACACCATGTGTTTCCACGATAGAACCCTCTATACTTTTGACTCTCGCCTTTTGTTGGTGATCGAACTCAGTAGTCCCTAACAAACTTGTACTCTTTACAAGGCAAATATCAGCCCCTGTGTCCAGTAAGAACTTCAATTTTCCTGTCTTACTTCCCGGACCTCTAGCTCTATGTATTCTTTCCTATTTTCACTGATACAGCCTACTGAATAGCACTGACTGCCTGCCGACTGTGAGCTGACAGTCCACCCCCGTTTCCCGCAGTCACTGATCCTTGGCCTTCCTGAATTGACCTTTTCCTTCCTTGATTTCTACAGTCTTTAGCAAAGTGGCCCTTTTCCCCACAGGCAAAGCATATTATTTCTCGCATCTGTTTGTTTTTTTTTTCTTGACGGAAAATTGGCTTACCCTATTTTCCCGTTTTGTTTTTGAAAAACACTTGCTACTCACATGGCCCACTTTTTTTGCAAATAGGGCACTGAATTTGGCCACTATCTTGCCCTCTATATCTTTCTAGTTTAGAAATAATGGCACTTTCCTCTTCAAGAGCGGTTTCTGCTATTTCGTCGAAATCGTCGTGATTTCGGCTGCGGACAATGGTCTGTATCCTATCGGAATATAACCCTTGCATAAAGCAAATATTTCGCAAGCGATCCAACAAGGTTAAAATACCTGCCCTCTCTTCGTCTGTGCAATCAGCAAGCGCATCATCTCGGAATTTCAAACCTAACGTTTGGATTTTCTGTATCCATTCTGATATACGAGGGGGTACCCAAAAGAAACCGAACTTATTTTTTTTTAAATTTATTTATTCAAATTTTAAGCACAAACCTTCAATCCCCTTCAAAGTACTCTCCACTTACACTAATACACTTGTCTAGTCTTTTATTCCATTTTTCAAAACATTGTCTAAATTCATCTTTTGAGATACTTGACAGCGCCTCCGTCGTTTTTTTCCTTCACCTCAGCGACATCAGCAAAATGCTTAAAAAAAGTTTTGATCATTTCGGGACTCTTCTTTCAAAGTACAGCATGCTTCCATGCGACCTTGTTTTTGTTCAGCAGTCAGCAGTCATGGCACGAATTTCGGAGCCACCCTTTTAATTCCCAAATCTTCTGTCAAAATTCGCTGAATTCCAAGTCACTCCCGACAGCTCCACAATTTCTTCAATGGTCTGTCGTCGATCTTCCTTGATGATTTCACGAATTTTTTCAACATTTTCATGTGTTCGGACCATTGCAAAAATGACGATCACACAAAACAGTTGTGACTATAAACTCTGCCGAAACTAGTGAGCCATGCGTCATACTTAGGCTCCTTTCAGTGGCTTCTCTTCCTACCCCACCACTTTTTCTTCTTCTCCTTGTGTCTAGAAAGTTCTTCCACCCTGGCCTATCATGTGATCCCCCCTCCCCTCCAACTGGTTCTGGTTTTATGGAAACTAGTAGGGTGGAGGGAGACAGGCACTCTAGGACGAGACGTCGGGGAAAGAGGTAACAAGCAAAATTCTTTTTGGGCATGGCCAGTCTAAATTCGGTTTGGATTGTTTCCCGTGAAGGTTCACGAAAAGGAATAGTCGTATTGGCGGTCTGGGGCTATCTATATTTACATTTTTGGTTGGAAACTATTGGCTGATTATTTTCTTGGGGGATGATGTATTCATATTGTGACATGTTGACCCCTACCTCCCCAGCTGCACGTAGCGGTAACGTAGCGCTCGTGTAATAGGCGAGTAATCACCCCGCAACTTTCCCCGCGGTGACGTCACGAGCGGAGCCGACATTAGCCGGGTCCCTGCAACCTGGTCGCTATGCAACGCGAGTCAACAGCGGTGACGTCACCAAGGGGTAACAGCGTTGCTAGGATATACGCAAACACGGACGCGTCACCGCTTCCTACTGTGACGTGGCAACAGGCACCACTGCGGCTATATAAGGGAACTGCACAGCAGCTACGAGTCAGTTGTAATGTGACAGTCGCCGAGTGTGTTATCAACAGTGCTCAAGGTAGCAGCCGGCGAGTGTGCGATAACTAAGAAGTCAGCGAGCGGAAGACTTATTGTGTGCTTTCGAGACTTAGTGAGTGCTGTAGTACAGTTATATCTGGAGTGTGTAATTCAGGGAGACTTGTATAGCTCCCACGTTATTAGTACGTGAAGACAAGTGAAGATTCTGTTAAGAGATTTTGTTGTAGGGTTTGTAAACTGTGGAAACCCGTAACTGTGTGATAAGTAATTGTAGCCGATATTTGTAGATTGTTCAATAAACCAATTAACGATCTCTACGGCGTATTCAGTAACNATGCCGACCGCGTGCACATGCAAGAAATGTTCCGCACCCATCAAGAAAAGGCGGAAGCAAATAGAAAAAAAGACAGAGAAGATTTCCTGGCAAAATTAGAATTCAACCAAGAAAAGGCAAATATCATGCTGGCAAAATTATACGCCGATAGGAAAACTGATAAAGACAATATGCTGAAAGAGTTGAAAGCCATGCAAGAAAATAGGAAGACAGACAAGGAAGATTTAATATCCAAATTAGACACCAATCAAGAAAAGGCGGTGGCAGACAAGGAAGAATTGAAGGCCGCAATGAAATCTATGCGGTCAGAGTTGGATGATAAAATCCAACATAGAGTTGAAAACATCTTGGCGATCGTTGAACACGACAAATGAAATATCCAGGAAGAGCTAATGAAAACATGTGCAGCAACTGAAGAAACCAAACGAGATTTCCAGGCCCGGTTGGAAGTAGTACAGACGAGGACCGAGCGGGGAATCACACCCACGGTCGTCGCCAGCACAGCTCAGCCACCGACATTCAACGGGCATTCAACGTGGAGCGTGTTCCGGCGACAATTCGAGACCATAGCAGAGCACAACCGATGGACGGAGGAGGAAAAATCGACATACTTAATTACTGCCCTGAAGGGTCGGGCGGCGGAAATACTACCCGGCATTCCGACAAATACGACTTATGAGGAAACACTTCAGGCTCTAGAGGACCGTTTCGGAGACCAACACTTTGCAGCTGCTTACCACTGCCAATTAAGGACGAGGACGCAGAGACCTGGAGAATCCCTGCAAGACTTTGCGACGGCCATTGAACTCCTTTCCCGTCATGCCTACCATAATCTACCTGCTGACCACATAGGAAGGGAGGCAGGAAAAGCCTTCGCATACGGAATACGAGATGCCAATATAAAGTTCCAGCTGCTGCTGGGAGGCGAAAAGACGGTAAACGAGGCCCTCCGACAAGCGCTAGAGCTGCAGGCGGTACTGGTAGCAGCCAGACCTCGTGGAGATAGCACAAAGTTCCAATCGTTCCCCACCCAACGAGGAGATGACAATAGACAGCACCAGGACCAAAAAGAAGGACCTCCAAGAAATAAACGGGAATTGCCAGAGAAATCAGAATGGCGACCCAGAACCAACAGGGAAACAAGCTGG
>NW_019737550.1:0-514 GCF_002891405.2 Cryptotermes secundus
GATATATTGTTAGGTTCAGATATTTATCAGTGATTTCCCTATCTATTATTTGAGCAATAGTATTGTGGGGTTGACACCTTTCATATAAAGTATACGTATATCCTTGACATATGTCGAAAACCATAATAAAGTTAAAAATGGGAAGATTGGAAAAGAGAAAATTTGCGGAAATTGCTGAAATTGTAAAAGTTAATCTTGATAATTGTAAAACCATGCACCTGAGAGCGTTTTGAAATATCAGTATTTCGGAAAAATGCATTTACGTCCACTACAAATATCGTAGTATATTGCAGGTTTCATAGATTATGTAGAGAGTTTAACAGAAAAATATGTGCAAGAGTTTATGACGTGAGAAATTTCGGAAATAAAATGTCCTGTATAAATATATAATACGCTATCAGAGGCATTCAATCGTAAGATATTGCCGACGCCCAAACCGTGCTTAAGTGATCAAAACAATGCGCAGAATTCGTTGGCGCACACCTATCATAATGTACAATCACAACCTAACATT
>NW_019737551.1:0-1128 GCF_002891405.2 Cryptotermes secundus
TGAATGTTTGTTTCTTTTCAGCTCTGTTTTATGTATTATTTTGTGTTCGGTGTAGTCAGAACATTATGATCGAGTTTTGGCAACCAGGCTGTTGCGACAGTTTTAACCATGTACTTTCAAGGCTATTGATCAGCCCAGGTCAGTGAACTTAAAAGGGTCGCAACCGTTACTTTGACTGCGGGCAAATTCTGAGTCATTCTGGACTGATGTTTATTTGGTTTTTCTACCAGCCCTTCAGGCGAAGCTGTAACATTTTCCTTGTCATATTTGTATGATTTACATTTCTACTCTTTTGTTGCAATATATTTTTATATTATTGAAAAGCCAGCTGGATTGTTATGATTTCTTGTACTCTGCTGAAATACTTGTACTGCCCAACGCCTATGCCAGCTAACCCTCTCGGTTCCTCCCTTGAGATCCCCTTCCACTTTGGGGAGGCATTGGAACACCACGAGACAAACAGTCGATTGTGAGCTCCGGTTGTCTTCGAAGCGGCTCAACAATTGGAAGCAGAGCGTGGTTGTCTTCGAAGAGGAGGAAGAGCGGCTCAATCCACTAGCCACTTTGGACGATTTTAACGAGTCTGAGGTGCGAAGAACAATTAATGACTTCTACATAGTAGAAAAACGAAGACCTACCCTGAAAAAAATTTCACGAGAAGTTGAAGAAAACGTTAGATTTTCAGAGATGAATCTCCACATTAAAGAACATTATTTTGAAACTGGGGTTCCGCTGGAAGAAAACAAAAGATATTAGGCAGATACTGGTAGAACGATATAATATCAGAGTCAAACGTCTTCAGTATTTGCGGCAAATTAAAGAATATAAGGAAGACGGCCGCCCAATCATCTACATGGATGAAACCTATATTCATTCATCGCACACCACCCCATATGCATGGAGTTATGGATCCATCCAGGGTTTATTTTCCCCTGTGTCCAAAGGACAACGGCTCATTGTTATCCATGCAGGGGGAGAGCAAGTTTTCATCCCTAATGCCTATGTACGCTTCAAATCCAACCAAAAAACAGGAGACTACCACAGTGACATGAACTACACCAATGTGAAAAATGGATAAAGGAACGACTTATTCCTAACCTTCCCCCAAATTCTGTTCTTGTCATTGAT
>NW_019737552.1:0-542 GCF_002891405.2 Cryptotermes secundus
TATGCTGATGGACTTCTGCTGGATTATAAGGCTTTACATTCCAGAGGATAGTATTCTTCAATAATTATGGTCATTCCAGCAGACCGTGAGACATTCAGAGAATTTGTGAATTGTATGGATAACAGTAAATTTACAGAGATCTCTGCCTATGATCAACATTTCCACTTGCTTTCCTGAGTATTATATTAAGTTAATGGAAGTAATACTAGTCAGTCAGTCACGTCTTCAGAAGGTTTTCAGTGTCAAAAATGATAAGCCAGGGATGAAATCAGTGATAACCAAATTCTGTTCAAAATTGAAATCATTCACAAGAAAGTACAGATACTGAAAGATGAAAGAACACTCAAAAATTTTATGGAAATAGACTAAATATATTACCAAGACAGACAGGGAACATCAAACAGAAATAAATTAAGTGTGAACTGAAATACCATAGTTCATATTGTCCTGCTGACAGTAATGAGCTCGTGTGTTCCATATGACGGAATGTCTTGAACGGCTGAATATCTGTTTACTTGTCAGAGAAGACACTGCACCAGGGA
>NW_019737553.1:0-260 GCF_002891405.2 Cryptotermes secundus
CCCAGCTAGCAACGCAAAGCTAGCTTGCTAGCAAAACCAATGTAGCAAGTTTGCAAAGCAAAGCAAGAAATCTAGCAACGTAAAGCTAGCAAGTTAGCAACACAAATCTAGCAATCTAGAAACGCAAATCTGGCCAGCTAGCAATGAAAAGTTAGCAAGCTAGCTACACAAAGCTAGCAATCATGCAACGGAAAGCTAGCAAGCTAGGCACGCAAAGCTGGCAAGCTAGCAACGCATAAGATGAAATCTAACAACGCAAA
>NW_019737553.1:330-1227 GCF_002891405.2 Cryptotermes secundus
TAGCAACGCATACCTAACAAGATAGAAAGCTAGCAACGGAAAGTTAGAAATGTAGCAACGCAAATCTTGCAAACAAGCAACGCAAAGCTAGCAATCTAGCAATGCAAATCTAGGAAGCTAGTAAGCTAGCAATAAAAAGGCAGCAAGCTAGCAAACTCAAAGCTAGCAAGCTGGAAACTCAAAGATAGCAAGCTATCAAAGCAAAACTAGCTAGCCNCTGCAACGCAAACTTGGCAAGCTAGCAACGCAAATCTAGCAAGATATCAACGCAAAGCTATCTAGCTAGCAACGCATATCTAGCAATCTAGCAAGCCTGCAACGCAAAGCTAGCTAGCTAGCAAGCATAGCTAACAAGCTAGCAACGCCAAGTTAGCAATGTAGCAACGCAAACCGATCAAGCTGGCAACGCAAAGCTAGCAAGATAGCAACGCAAGGCTACCAATATAGCAACGCAAAGCTAGCAAGCTACAACGCAATCTAGCAAGCTAGCAACTCAATTCTTGCAAGCAAGCAACCCAAAGTTAGCAAGCAAGCAAACAACGAAAAGCTAGCAAACTATGAACGCAAACATAGCAAGCTAGCAAGCTGGCAATGCAAAGCTAGTTATTTAGCAACGCAAAGTTAGCAAGCTAGCAACGCAAACTACCAAGCTAGGAACGCCAATCAATCAAGCTAGCAACGCAAGGCTGGCAAGCTAGAACACAACGCAAAGCTAGCAAAATAGCAACGCACACCTTTCAAGCTGGCAACGCAAAGCTAGCAAGCTAGCAACGCAAGGCTACCAAGCTAGCAACGCAAACCTAGCAAGCTAGCAACGTAAATCTAGCAATCAAGCCACGCAAATATAGCAATCTATCAACGAAAAGCTAGCAAGCAAGGAACGAAAAGCAAGCAAGC
>NW_019737554.1:0-865 GCF_002891405.2 Cryptotermes secundus
TGAAACAATACATAAAATTCCTACTATCATTAATGGTACGACTAAGACTGGCTCTAATGATGGAACTGAGTTTTCGGAGAGTTATGAACTGCATATCAGTGACTGTGCCTTACACGACTGTGCCTTACGCAGGAAAGCCGGTAACAAATTATCTACTTTGAAAAGGAAGTGCAAGTTATTATTAATTGGAGACAGCCATGCAAGAGGATGTGCAGTGAGAGTCAAGAACATGATAAGTGACAAGTTTGTAGTTTGTGGACTGGTGAAGCCAGGCTTGGATGCTGATAATTTAACAAAATCTATTAATAATGAGGTTATGAACCTTTTAAAGAGTGACATATTGGTTTTTTGGGGTGGCTCCAATGATGTGTATAAGAATAATTCTGAGATTGGTTTGAATCATATTCTAAATTTTGTTAAAGCTTATAATCATACTAATATCATTCTCTTAAATGTCCCCCATAAGCATGATTTGATTAAATCCTCATGTGTCAATAAGGAAGTAACCAGGTTCAATAGAAAACTAGCAAAATGTATAAAATTATATGAGCATTGTACCCTTGTTGATGTTGATCTCAATAAGGATCTCTTTACTAAACATGGATTTCATTTAAATGGGTTACGAAAAGATGCAGTTGTGAAGCAGCTTGTGTGTCATATTTATGAGAGACTGTTTAAGGTGGCTTCAACCCCAATTGGTCTGGACTGGAAAAATGATCTTTCCAATCAAGACTTAGAGGGAAATTCTTCTCCTGATGAAATGGAAAGTTGTGTGGAAGTCTGTAGTCAAACAGTTTTAAACTGGATCATTCTTCTGCTAATGAAATGGAAAATTGTGTGGAAGTCTCTAGTCAAACAATTTTAA
>NW_019737555.1:0-149 GCF_002891405.2 Cryptotermes secundus
TTATCTATAAGTGAAGAACTTAAAATATTTTCATCAACCCCATTCTTTCGAAAATAATCTTTAAATTTAACTTCATCTTCACGTAACTGCTTTATCAGATGATGAAATTCACCAGACTTTGTTCTTCTTAAGTTCACGCCATGCACCCA
>NW_019737555.1:402-1917 GCF_002891405.2 Cryptotermes secundus
TCCCATGTACTGCGGCCAATTCTGGCCTATTGTAGCAGCCCCAGATGATAGGTGAGGGTGATTGTGGAGCAATTGGTGGAATGAAGATTGGCAGGGGAAACCGAAGTATTCGGAGAAAACCTATCCCAGCGCCACATTATCCACCACAAATCCCACTTGACCAGACACGAGATCGAACCCGGGCCGCCGCAATGGGAAGCCAGAGACTAACAGCTTGAGCTATGGCGCGGCCCTCAAGTGCAAGTAAGTTCCATGTATTCATGGCCCTTATACCACTAAAGGCTGGGCGACGTCTTACGTGCATGGCGATCGCTCTAAACTTTTATTTACATGTCCTGCAATATGCAGCCATAATCTAAATTCTAATGAGTAACGAAACTGAATTATTCAACGCAAGTAATTTTAAGGAATTTGTTAAATAAATTCGATACAGGTTACAGTAGTCATTTAACGAGTTTCACAGAAAGTGATAAAATTACAGGAGGCGATGTTTTACACGATTAGAAATGTCAGTTTATTATGAATAAAAATCGATCCTAATTTTATAAAGTGGTAGTTAAAGGCGGTCTGTATATAGATGTGAGCAGCTATTCAACTGTACAAGTGGGGACAGTATCAAAGTATCTGCAATAAGGGTTCCTTAGTAAACAGAGGGTAGATGTGTGGCCAAAACCACCCTATTTCAGTCTCCCCTTAATTTCCACCTGAATCAGGTTTTGATTAGTTATAGTCGTTCCCAAATATCTGAAACGTGACAAATTTAAAAACATGTTACCTATCGTTATGTCATGAATTTGCCCTGCATTTTGGTGACGAGAGAGCAACATATACTTAGTTTTCTCTGTGTTTACTTCTAGACCAACCTCTTTACTAGCATCAATTAAAGTTCGTGTTTTTTCCTTATGGTATCTATATTATCACCCAGTAGTTCCACATCATCGGCATAGACCAACAGCTGATGTGTCCCATTTAATTTCAGTCCCACCTGGTTTCCCTGGACCTTCGTGGACCTATTCTAAAGCAAAGTTGAAAAGGAGTGCGATAAAGGATCTCCTTGTTTTAGACCATTCTGGATAGGAAATTTATCAGACAAATGTTTNCCTGTCCTTTTAGGCGCGTCCGGTTCCCTGTACCCGAGCTGAATTTATGACTGATCGTAAATGTTATAACTCCGGACTTCTTGTTTTGCCAGAATCTAGAAATTTTCAACGTAAACATCGTATTGCACGTCCCAGACGATGAAATACGATATTATAGATCACGATACATTTCCAGTAATACCGAAACATAAGACTTTTGAAATTTAAATTACCGAGAATTAATTAGAAATAAATTTCACGTTCATCTATAATCATCCAAATAAATAAGGGCTCAGAATGATCAGCGTCAAACTGTACAAGTGGGGACAGTATCAAAGTATCTGCAATAAGGGTTCCTTAGTAAACAGAGGGTAGATGTGTGGCCAAAACCACCCTATTTCAGTCTCCCCTTAATTTCCACCTGAATCAGGTTTTG
>NW_019737556.1:0-1091 GCF_002891405.2 Cryptotermes secundus
TAGAAGCAAACTAAATTCTAATCTTTAAAGCACCATTGTACAGTTTATTATATTCTCTTTTCACTGGCGATGCGGTCCAGAAATTAACCATACCTTCTGCTTGGAATTTCATTTGAAGTCCGGTGTCATTTGAGAGGTCAATTAACTGTTCTCTTTCGTTCAATGAAAGTTTGTTATTTTCAATATTGCAATGGAAAGGATCACGGACCCGTGAAAATTCGTAATATTTACTTGGAAAATAAATTTCAAATTGTGATCTCAGAGTTTCGAGATGCGAACATATGTCATTGCATATTTCTTTTTCAATAACGAGATCATTTTCAACTAAAAAAAGACTCTAGGGTCGGAAATGCTGAAAGATTCCTGTTTTACACAACTGACCCACAAACCAAGTTTCATCTCAAACCCCTTTATTCTATCATGGGCACTGAGAACAGTTAAAGAATTACCTTGTAGAGAGAGATTTAGTTCGTTTAGTTTTGAGAATACATCTGAAAGATATGCCAATGTACTTAGCCACATGTCATCGGCAAGAAATAACGTAAAATCTTCGTTACTTTCGTTTACAAATAACAGGACTTCCTGTCTTAATTCAAAGAGCCTTGTGAGCACCTTACCCCGTGAAAGCCAGCGAACTTCAGAATGAAGAAGAAGCTGTTTGTGCTCGCTACCCATGTCTTCGCAAAGTAATGAAAATATTCTGCTATTTAGAGGCCTTGCCTTAACAAAGTTGATTATCTTAATGCTGTCTTCTAACACGGTTTTGAATTTAGATGAGATACCTTTGCCCGCCGAGGCTTCCCTGTGAATGAAACAATGGGTCCAGGTAACATCAGGAGCCACATCTCTGACTTTAGTTACAACGCCACTATGCCTACCGTTGAGCACACGAGCCCAATCCGAACAAAAACTTACACATCTTTTCCAATCAATTTCATGCTCTTGCATGTACTCATTAAGAACTTTAAAAATTTGTTCTCCAGTTGTACGAGTTGGCAAAGTCTTTGAAAATAACATATCTTCATGAATGGCACTGTTAAACTCGGACCTGATATAACAAATCAACTGCGCATCATTCGAAACGTCTGTTG
>NW_019737557.1:0-573 GCF_002891405.2 Cryptotermes secundus
CGGTCGAAGACGTGAACTGTCTTCGCTTGCTCGAAAGCTGGAATCATGGGTTCGAATCCCACTCAAGGTATGGATGTTTGTGTTGTCCTGTGTATACGTAGAGGCCTTGCAACGGGCTGACCCCCCGTCCAACGAGTCCTACCGACTGTGCAAAGAGAAAACATGAAACTGAAGATGTTAGGGCCAAACAAAAGGCTGTAGAGACACTGAAGAATGAATGAACGAACTGATGAAGGTAGCAGATGACGAACCGACTACATACATTCTGAAGATAAGAGATTTATCAGACATTATACTAGAAATAACTGACCACGTCTGATAAGGCTTCGAAACTAATGATTTCGCCTCAGGAATAAAGGCTCCCACACACAAGACGCGATACTCACGTCGGTACGGTACGGGACGATATCTAATTACATTGCGGTAAACTGAGGTCCGTACAGTGGCGCGGGACTCCGAGAGACACGATATTATCGCAGTCGGTATATCGCGCGGTATCGCAGCGGTAAATAGTCATGGATCCGTCTATGGAGGAAGAAGTTTTGCTTTTAGCTGTCGCTCTTGATGAAGACG
>NW_019737558.1:0-1007 GCF_002891405.2 Cryptotermes secundus
CACATCATAATAGTATGGTTTCTAAAAGGAGTTTATGTTTATGCATAAACAAGGCTTCTACCTTGGTGTTCCTTCTGTTTTATTATTATTTTAAGGTTTACAAATTCGTCGTAGATGAGGGAAGCTTTGAATGGCAGCTGAAGGAGCAAAGACACTACTTGAGGCTTGCAAGTGTATCATCAATAATAAAGGTTCCTATTGTATTTAATTAAAATTAGTTTAATAAACACAATCATGGAATCTGTTTTTTTTTCCCCCCCATGTTCATGGACTAGCCATAGTTGGGTACATTTTTCTCTTCTGAAGTAAATAAACTAATGGTTCTTCATCTTCCATCTTTAACTTGATATTTTATTTTTTCATATATTACATTATTTCAACAGATTTGTTTGTTTCACTTATAATTTTGTGTATGTATATTGGCTTTCTTTGATGCATTCATTCACCCGTCAGTCCATACATACGTGGGTTACTTCAAAAGTCGTGGCAACATAATTTTTCCGAATTTCGAAACCTCCGACTGGAATTTCCAAATTTGCCGCTGAGAGACAGCAACGTCTGATTTCTAATGATGCCGCTAGAAGATGCGGAAGTCCAAGGACAACGAAGCGAGTCCAGCGCGAAGTCAGTGTGGTCATAACCTTCGTTGAGGATGAAGGTTAGCCAGCTGGAACAGCGTTGCTACGTGAAAATAGCAGTGCTTCGTGGCAGACATGCAACTGAATGTCACTCATAGCTTGTGGAAGCTCTGGGTGATCGTGCTCTACCATACAGAACTGTTGCAAGGTGGATAGAAGCATTCCAACATGGAAGAGAAGCAAGTGCCGATGTTTCTTGTGCTGTGATCGCCCAATGTCTGGAGGAAGATAGGCGCTGGTCTCTGAAGGAGTTAGAGAACATACAGGGATTGACCAGGCAACTGTGCATCTAATTTTACAAAACTCACATTGAATTTGTTATTGCTTAATCACAATTCAATTTTTTGAGGATTAAAGAATGAAAAAAAA
>NW_019737559.1:0-671 GCF_002891405.2 Cryptotermes secundus
GTAGTCAGTTTATCACCCTCTTTTGTGAATTGATACAATAATAGACTCACAGGACACTGACAGGAATTCTAAATAAGAGGATTTTAAATCTCAAGGGAAGAACACCTGCAGGAAATGACCATAAGCAAGTTTTTCACTAAAAAGAGACTGAACCTCATATTCTGTATTCATGCAACATTTGGAAGTGGTTAGNGGACACTCCAGAATTAACAAGTAGAGTTGCCCGTGATGCGTGGTATAGGCTCACATGCCGTAAAATAAGACAGGGTTGAATACATAATACAGTTGCCAACTGCAGCTTTCACAAAGCCTTTGTCTGGGAACAAATGTGCACATCAAAAAAAAAGTCATCAGAAAGAAGTATGACAGACTGCAGAAAAGATTATATTGCAGAAAGCTTAGGCTTCCTTTCATTAAAAGGCAGATGTGAAATAAATAAACCTAAATAGTGTATCTGGAAAATTCACACTATAAAGCTGAGATATAAGCAAGGTAACAGTTTTTAACGAAAGCTAGAAATACGCAGGTAACTAATGTGCCTCTCGAGATGGATGCACATACTGTTCTTCACCTCAAGCACTTAGACTGCCACACTCTTCTCGCTCATATTTCTCTCAATGAATGCCCTGTCTCATCTGGTCTCATAGCAACAGTTGCAAACCTCTCAACCT
>NW_019737560.1:0-592 GCF_002891405.2 Cryptotermes secundus
AATACCGAATTCCAAATCCTAAACATATACATGCCGATAAACACGGTTCAAGCTACAGAAGTCACAAACACATTAAAAAACATCTAGACAATATACCAACAGACAGACAGATCCTCATTGGAGGAGACTGGAACGTCACCTTAACGCCTCAAGACAGAGAAAACCACACGGAGAAACGAACGGCACTAGCCCAACTAATAAGTAGAATGATCCAAATGCACAACCTAATCGACGTGTGGAGAAGCTTCCATCCAGGAAGCAATCAATACACATACCGCGGGAATCAACCAACGCACCCAAAATCCAGACTAGACAGGATATATATCTCTAAACAATGGATCCACCAAACACACTCCCCTCAAATATGCCCCCTTTTCGCAGACCACGCAGGACTCNTTAACCACACCGCATAGAAAACAACTTTCAACTCTCTGGAGATTTCAAAATCAACTCCTCAACGACAACACCCTCACTGACATCATAACTACCATCATAAAATATTATGCAGCTGCAGCCACGGAAAAAGGAGATATGCAACAGTTATGGAATGACATGAAACAAGAGCTCAAACTACAAACACAAAGATACGAAG
>NW_019737561.1:0-1166 GCF_002891405.2 Cryptotermes secundus
TACAGGAGTGTGATGTCACAGCATCAGAGTTATTTGAAAGCAACTTGAAACTTCCAAGTGTGGCAATCAGCCCTGATGACCAACCAGAGGAGAGTGACTGTTTGACTCTGACAACGGCAGTCACGCATCGCAGAAGCAGTACAGTGTTAGTGTACATCTGTCATGCCTGTTGTATGTGGGGTGTGCAGTTGGTGTTTTGTAATTTTATCATTGCTTGTTGCATAAATATTGTTTTGCTCAGCAACTTTGTGTTATATTCTTTCTTGCTGTTGCCTTTTGTGATGTAAGAGTATGTTTTTGTATGACTGATTTTATTTTATGTTGTCTTATCTTGTCCCCATAAACAGCATTTTTATCTCTTAAACATTAATCAGGCAATTTGGAAGGTTCACAGTTGTATAAATGCAATTATGTCTGGGTAATCAGCCACATCCATATATAGTAAAAGTATTGCATTTTGTAGATTGTGTCTTCCTCCATCCTCAGTGTCTGATGATACAGGCTGAAACAGTCTCCAAGATGTCAGACCTTTAGTCTGTATTCAGTGCAGCCTTGCATGTGCAACCCTCGGCTGTTGAGGCCAGTAGGAAAACTAAATTTCTCATAATGCTGATTAGAACATTTATTACTACTAGTACATGACCAAGAGCTGGGATAGCACAGTCCACATAGGGACTGGCTACGGGCTGGACTACCAAGGGGTCAGAGTTCAAGTCCTGGTGGAGGCAAGAATTTTCACTTCTGCATGTTGTGTAGGCTGGCTCTTGGGTCCACCCAGCTCACCACTCACCTCTAAATAGTGCCAAGGTCAAGAAAATGTCAGCCTATACATCCACTTGCCCGTGTGTCATGGCATAGGGCTTAATTAGATAAGCACAGGGACAACTTTGCCTTTCACAGATGATGGGCAAAATAATTTTCTTTTCCTTTTCTTTATTTCCACTATATCTTTAGCTCCTTCCCTCCTTTCCCCCATATTACTTTACCATATCTCATATTTGCACCTAATGTCATCATCCCCCCTCCCTTTTCCTCCATCTTTGTCACGTCACCTGCATTTCTGTTCCTTTATTTCTTTCCATCCTATTTCCTGTATACCTTTCTCATCTCCTTTATTAGTGCATCCTATTGTCATTTCTGTCCCCATAATTTAGCAATGGTATGTT
>NW_019737562.1:0-595 GCF_002891405.2 Cryptotermes secundus
GATTGCAACGCAAAGGTAGCAAGGTAGCAACGCAAAGTTAGGAAGTTAGAAACGCAAAGATGGTAAGCTACAAACCAAAGCTAGCAAGCTAGCAACGCAAAGATGGCAAGCTAGGAAAGCAAACCTGGCAAGCTAGCAACGAAAAACTGGCAATCTAGCAACGCACAGTTGGCAAGATGGCAAAGCTAAGCTGTCAAGCTTGCAACACAAAGAAAGCGTGTTAGCAAAGCAAAGCTAGCAAGCTAGCAACGCAAACCTACAAAACTAGAAACGGAAAACTACCAAGCTAGCAACGCATAGCTAGCCAGCTAGCAACGCAAAGCTAGCAGTCGAGCAACGCAAAACTAGAAAGCTAGCAACGTAAACAATGAAGATAACAACGGAAAATTAGCAACCTAAAAACGCATTGCTAAATAGCTAGCAACGCAAAAATACCAAGATAGCAACGCAAAGCAAACAAGCTAGCAACGCATAGAGAGCAAGCTCTCATTGCAAAGCTAGCAAGCAAGAACGCAAGGTTATCAAGATAGAAACGCAAAATTAGCAAGCTAGCAACGCAAAAATTTGCTATCTAGCAAGCTAGCAACGCAAAGCA
>NW_019737563.1:0-1135 GCF_002891405.2 Cryptotermes secundus
ATTTCTCACCAGTGTATGAATACCAAAAGTGTCTCAAAAAGAGGATCTCGTAACTTTCTGTTGACGTATCAGTCCGTTTCACTGGTAACGACGCGCCCTCTCCCCTATAGCATACGGAGTATATCTGCACTAACTTCACCGACAAGCGGCGGTCGCTTGGTCGGTAGAGTTACCTTGCGCACTAAAGCCACGGAGTTTGTGTTTTGTTTGTAGAATACATATAGGTAACATACTTGTCTACCTATCTATCTATGGCTCTTACTTAATTCATACACAGTCGGTAGGACTCCTCGGACGGGGGATCAGTCCGTCACAAGGCCGCTACGTACCCAAGACAACACAAACACAGAATAGACGCAGACATCCATGCCTCGAATGCGACTCGAACCTACAATCCCAGTGTTCGAGTGGCCAAATACGGTTCATGCCTTAGACCGCGAGGCCGCTGTGATTGGCTAATAAACTTGTCCCTGTGCTTAATTAAGAAATCAAGCCAAGCAAAAAAATGGGGAGAAGAGGTAGAGCTCCACGTACTCTTAACCACGGCGCAAGATGGAAGTGACTGTTCTGCTTCACGCTTCGACAGTCTTAGCCCCCGTAGAGTTCCGTAAGAGACTCGGTGGCCGAAGACCGGTCTGGACGTCTGATCTGTGAACCTGTCCCTGTAACAGGCCGTGCAGAACCACAGGGTTGTGAGATGTCGGAACTCCCTAATTTTCTAGACAATCGGCTCACAGATGGCGGTAACGTTGTCATCCTTACGCGCTGGCCGCCCTTTACACCCAGGAAGATTCCTGGTACTCATTTCTGTTAGCGGCTGAGTCGACCAAAGGGCCAAAGTGCGGCTGGAAGGATTAGGTAACTTGAACAAAACCATCTCACTGGAAAATGAACCCGCGACCTTCCAACTTGTAGCATAATGCTACCGCGTGCCCCCTGTACAAGCGTACACTAATTACAAAACATGCTAACTGGAAATAGCAACTGATAAACATGACCAAGGTAATCTTTTCACTAAGTGATTTGTGTGTGGAGTACTACACGACGCTTCCAGTAGCTAGACAAAACAGAGACGGAAGTTACGGTGAGCGATGACGAATTAGGAAGGATTTGGTGGACAGTGACTGTGACGTAA
>NW_019737564.1:0-434 GCF_002891405.2 Cryptotermes secundus
AGGCTAGAGTTCACGCTCAGCTGGAAACCGTAGACGACATCCCCATACATGAGATCAAATCTTGTTACGTACAGAAAATTAATAAAATCTGTGGAATTAAATAAAGACCGGGGAATCGACGGCGTACCAAATGAATGCCTTAGGCACTTTCCAAGGCGACTATCGGTTCAACTAAGTTATTTCTTCAGTTATTGTTTTCGGCTTTCTCATTTTCGAAATACTTGGAAGGAAGGAAAAGTAATAACTTTACCCAAACCCGCTAAATAACGGAATTTCCCTCAAAATTTACGTCCGATCAGCCTCCTGTCCACGACAGGATAATTATTCTAAAAGCAATTTCGAATTTCTTCCAAAACGTATTGAAGAAAGANGGGCCTGCTCAACGAAAACCAGTTTGGTTTTCGTGCAAGTTACTGCATGACATTGCAATGTAT
>NW_019737565.1:0-696 GCF_002891405.2 Cryptotermes secundus
CATGGCCCATGGAAAATACTGTTATCACTTTTTAGATGATGGTCTTCTGGATTCTGATGCTATCCAGTCTCATACTAGAATTTCAGAGAAACCTGTTACCTCTGCTTTTAGGCACAGGTTATCACCAGTGGTTATGATTCACGACTTGTTAAATGAGTTACCACAGATGATACATGATTTCAGTTTGCTGTGTAGTTGATGAAGTGTCTTGAGATTTGCAATAAAGTACTGATGTCAATGACATATGGCTACCACTCATATCAGAGCTATGTTTATATTAACACAAGACAAAGTTAGTGGTAAACTGAGGGAATGCAATTTAAAACATACCATACGGAATATTCGTCTGTGGACGGTACACAGTACTGTAACGGCCTTGGTATGAAAACCTGTAGTAATACAGGGGTGCTCTGNATGGCATCTGAAAATAACTGGGAGGGAAAACACGTTACAAATATATAAATTTCTTTTGTAATTCCCCAAATTATTTTAGTATACCTGCCTGTAAAATATATTAGCTGTTGTTGTTATCCTCTTTAAAAATTATTAAGAGATATGTCTTTATTTATCTGAAGTAATAAGCATAAATATAATTTCCTGGTGCCTCATTCTCTTAACACTATACACATTCCCACTACTTAAAGTTCTAGAGATGGCATCAGTATTATGAGCTGAAATACAAAATTCTGATGTAAA
>NW_019737566.1:0-2233 GCF_002891405.2 Cryptotermes secundus
TATTATTATTATTATTATTAGTGGGGTGAGACGCGTAGGGCTGACAATCTTGCCGCCATTTATGAACCGATTGTCTAGAAAATGTGGGGCCTCTCACAGGGATACCTTTATTTACTTAGTGGGGTGAGACTGAGTCCACTTGGTACTGCGGCCTTTACTGGCCTATTGCACCAGGCCCAGATGATAGGTGATGGTGATTGTGGAGCAATTGGAATGAAGATTGGCATGGGAAGAGAAAACGTGGCCCAATGCCACTTTGTCCACCTCAAATCCCACATGACCAGACTCGGGATCGAACCAGGGACGCCGTGGTGGGAAGCCAGAGACTAACTGCGGCCTTATACGGTAACTTACTAATGACGTACCTTAAAAATGTTTTATATATAGTAAAGTTGCCGTTCGCGTGCTATGTACTCTACACAACCCGAAGGTTCATCGCAGCTACAATAAACGCCTGTCAGTGAGCCTGTTCACCATCTACTCGCATGTTCCCAGTGACATCTTTCGAAGCTGACTTGTAAACAAAATACTGTAGCATGTAGACCCGTTGCTAGGTAATGGCCGTAAACAGTATTACAGGAATGTTCTCTACGCCGTCCGAACTATAGCCATGTGACGCAACAGTATAGGAACTGTTGGGAGATGTTTTTTGTATGCGGTCCGTACCGAGGCGTTAGGAGCATGATAAGTCTACAAAGTTTAGCTAGTTGTCAGACAGTCGCCGGCCAGTAATAGCGCCAACACGGAAGCTGAGGAAGCTACGGCGTTGGAAGCCATTACGAGACAACGACAAGTGATGACACAGCAGAATGAAAATACTTAGTACGTGCTGTAGTGAACTGCAGAGTGTGTTAATTAGAGTTGGCGCAAATGTTCAATTAATGCAATTACCAAACCAAACCAAACACCGTCTATTGAAACTCAATCACCTGACAATATTGTTAAGTTTCAGGGCTACATGGTTCCCACATTCGTACTTCATGTTCGACCTATCGTGTCAATTCAAATTTAATTACATTAGCTGTTACAAGGTGTTGGGGGAGACGAGGAATGTGTATAGGATTTTGGTGGGAAAGCCAGAAGGAAAGAGACCACTGGGAAGACCAAGGCGTAGGTGGGTGGACAATATTAAAATGGATCTTAGAGACATAGGATGGGATTGATCTGGCTCAGGATACGGACCCGTGGAGGGCTCTTGTGAAGACGGTAATGAACCTTCGGGTTCCATAAAATGCTGGCATTTTCTTGAGTAGCTGCAGAATTGGCGGTTCCTCCATAAGGGCTCAGTTCCATGAGTAAGTAAGTAAACTGTTACAACATGAGGCTCATATACATGAAGTTTCTAACTAAAGAACATCGTCAGTGCAAGGCCTCACACACAAAGAAGCAGGATAAAAACGTCTGTGGTTTCAATATACATTTACTTGTTATTGTTTAAACTGAAGCTGCACATGCAACATACATTACAGGCACATTCACTCTGAAGATGTCCTTGACAAACAGAGTACCGATTGAGGCGTCAGCAGGGTCTTATGCTGCCTGGGATCGTGTGCTCCAATACGGTTTGGCAGATGCATGCATTTCGTGGCTAGTCCTTTTTGAGACATTAAAATTGATATCGAGTCTTCGAAATTAAACACTCCGGAAAGAGGATTTTTCTGGCGAATGAGGACTAATAGGCACGGAAGGTGATATATAACTTGGTGAGGATTGGTGTGCGGACCAAAGTCGCCCGCGATCATAGGCACCGCCAGAATTTTTTTTTCTTTCTTGGGGGGTTGGATAATCCGTTCTCCGGAGGAGCGACAACCAGAAAATTCTCTTACAAATTCAAGTTTAAGCCATTTAATACTACTTTTACTTATCGTCCCAGAGAATTCGGATCTAAGAATAATTTATTAATTTTTTGATTTTTATTACTTTGTGTATTTATTTTTTGTCTTTAGTTAGGAGTTTTGGTAAATCCTGGGCCGATGACTCGTTTGGCCCCGAACCACCCCCTTGCCGGCGGCCATGCCCATGATTACGACATGAAGAGCCACATGTTCATACAGTTGCAGGCAGTTACAGCAATGCTGTTCGCCTTGACGACGTTGTAACTTACCTTATCAAGCAAGCCTAAGATATTTCGTAATATTCACTGATACCAAAAGCATATGAAGTAACACGTGAAGGAAAATTAAGAGTCTGCAGTGCTACCAAAATTAGATCCGTAATTCTCAAACTGTGAAAA
>NW_019737567.1:0-214 GCF_002891405.2 Cryptotermes secundus
CTAGCAACTCAAAGCTAGCAAGATAGAAACGCAAAGATAGCAAGCCAGCAACGCAAAAAGCAAGCTATCAAAGCAAAACTAGCAAGCTGGCAACGCAAAGCTAACAAGCTAGCAACGCAAATGCAGCAAGCTAGCAACACAAAAGTAGCAAGCTAACAACGAAAAGCTAGAAAGCAAGCAACGGATTGCTAGCAAGATAGCAACGGAAATATAG
>NW_019737568.1:0-644 GCF_002891405.2 Cryptotermes secundus
GTTGCAAGCTTGCTAGCTTTGCGTTCTAGGTTGCTAGCTTTGCGTCTTCAACTTTCTAGCTTTGCGTTGCAAGCTAGCAATACAAAGCAAGCAAGCTAGCAACGCAAATCTAGTAAGGTAGAAACGCAAAGCTTATAAGCTAGCAACCTGAAGTTAGCAAGCTAGCAACTCGAAACTAGCAAGCTAGAGACCCAAAGCTAGCAAGCAAGAAACGCAAAGCGAGCAAGCAGTCANCAATGAAAGCAAAAAAGTACGCAAAGCAAGCAAGCAAGCAAGAAACACAAAGCAAGGGTGCAAGGAAGCAAGCAAGAATGAAAGCAACGCAAAATAAGGAAAGAAGGAAGCAACCCACTGCAAGCATTCAAGCAAGAACCGCAAAGTAATCTATCAAGCAATGCAAAGCAAGGAAGCAAGAAGCGAAAACTGGCAAGTAAGCAAACAAAACAAAGCAAGCAAACAAGCAAGCAACGCAAACAAGCAAGCAAGTAACTCAAAGCAAGCTAGGAACGTAAAGCAACAAAGCAAGCAAGAAACACAAAGCAAGCAAAGCAAGAAAGGAACACAAAACAAGCAAGCTAGCAGGTAAACAGGCAAGCAAATAAACAGGCAAGCAGGCAATGCAGGCAGGAAACGCAAAGCAGTCT
>NW_019737569.1:0-608 GCF_002891405.2 Cryptotermes secundus
TTGCGTAAATCGTCGCAGATACTGCTAGAGTTCCTAAACTTAGTGGGAAACCTTTCACAAATTAATTTACATTACTTAAGTTAATTGAATTTGAGAAAGAATTTTGGTTTGAAATTCTATAAATTAGGTTGAAGATCATAATTGGTTTAGAATTGTTTGAAATATCACGAAATAACTAAAAGTTCATTGAAAATAATTAAATAGGTAGCGTCAAATTAATGTAAAAATTCGAATTATTAATATGGAATCATTAAATATTTGTTGAAATTCTCTATATTTACTTGATATTTGTCTTAATGTTTGGTCGAAATTTCATAAATTACATTGAAATCATTCAAAACCTGGTTTATATTCGTTAAATTTAACATAAAATCTATTACAAATTACTTCAATTTCGATAATATAAACTACAAATCATCATTAATTTATACATTTTTCTAATTAATGAGAAGAAATATTTCACAATTTCTGTGTAAATCCTTATATTCACGTTAAATATTCAACAAATTTTCGAAATAATTTATAAATTTGTTTCATTTCGTTCAAAATTAGTTTTAATTCCGTTAATCTACACAGAATTACTGAAAAATTTATTAAAATATACTATA
>NW_019737570.1:0-399 GCF_002891405.2 Cryptotermes secundus
TCTTATGGTGATGCCCCGAAGAGATCACCTCGGCTACGCGACAAATGTACCTGAAAATGATACTAAATGCATAAAGAATGGGCAGTTGGGGACAAACAAACATGTGTCAGTAAGCAAAGAGACATGGAGTGTAAGTAACATGTAATTGTGTTCAAGTCAGAACAAATGGACATGCATATACAAGTGTTCTGATGCTTGTCTCCCCCCACCACACAGCTTGCTTACTGAGGTCAGCTCTGTAAGTAACTACATGGAAACTTCTTAACCTTTAAGAGCCGAGTGACGCCATATGGCGTCATTAAAATTAAGTCAAGGGGATGAATGACGCCATATGTCATCGCACGCGTGCGGCCCGCTTTTTAAAATCTAATTTTAAGTTATAAATTCTTTTTCTACTTA
>NW_019737571.1:0-501 GCF_002891405.2 Cryptotermes secundus
CGGGTGTGAGAGCGCTGAACGGCCGAGGCAGTCGTGCCTGGCGCAACCTGCCGATGAATCCGATGACCGAGCGCTGGCGACGAAGCCTGCTGGCTGAAGTTGCTTGATGAAGCGAACTGAAACAAACGGCATAAACCGACTGAAACTGAATAACACGACCATGGGGACGCACCGTTTTATACGCTGGTCGGTGGGGCGGGGCCNTTGCAACTGACGGTCAGTCAGTCTGTCTGTCTTGGTGTCGAGCCCCAGCTGGGGCTCATGACCAGATATTTCTTTTGAGTGAAAATTACTGTCTTGTCCATGTGTAGCGCCCTCTCTGACGAGAGGTCGGGTCTGTCATTTGTTAGTCAGTCTGTATTAAGTCCATTGTCTGTATTTACATACATTTACAAATACACACTTATTCCTTACTTCTGTGTACACTATATACACGGCCTCTGTCAGTCCAGGCAGGGTACAGCAGATTATGCCCTTTTAATATATATATAAATATACTAG
>NW_019737572.1:0-200 GCF_002891405.2 Cryptotermes secundus
CAGTACGAAGAGAGGAATTAACTGGCAAGTTATCAAGAGGGAAATATGGGAAGAAGGTGTAGAGATTGGAGATATCATGCACATAGATCTGTGTACAGCAGAAATTATGCAGAAGGACATGACAAAAAGATTGTTGTGTTTAATTCTTTGATTCACATAGTACTGGGAAACTGAATTTTATTCACTTTGTTTAAGCATTC
>NW_019737572.1:213-392 GCF_002891405.2 Cryptotermes secundus
GTCATGAATGTGGCCCAGTGTGGACTGAAGATGCTTATGCTGTGAAACATTCTAACCACCCAGCAGTGTTCCTGCAGAGCTCACCAACAGGGGTGACACGCTGCCACCAACACCATCATACCCTGCCAATGCACTCAGTCCCGTCTTCCCCATGGCACTCATCAGCAGTGAATTCTGCC
>NW_019737573.1:0-2400 GCF_002891405.2 Cryptotermes secundus
ATGAAAATATCTTAACCCTTTCACATTCAGCTTATTTTCCAAGTAACTGGCCTAAAACACAGGCATATTTGGCGCAGTTTACAAGTCTCTTTTCAAAAATTCACCAAAAATACAATTTTTGTCAAAGACAAGTTTTATTCAAGAAGAGCTTTCTGGTCCAGAACTACATCACACCATGAAAAACAGTTCATACGTACTTTTTGCAGTTAACACCTGCGTTTAGGGAAGCATTTTCCATGCATCCCTTTTTTTGCACATGATGCATACTGTTCTGGCCCTCTGCCTGCTCTCTTTTGTGCTTCTGACAGTGCATTGGGACACTTTCTTTTCAGGGAGTTTTCTGAGCCTTCATGGTCCCCGAGGATCATCTGCTCCAGCATTGTCCTTCAGCACCTACCACTCCTCCCCCAAGCTCTCTCAATTAGGAACACAGTGTGGTTGTATCTGCATATCAGTTTGCTGGGCCCCCTTTAGTTTTCCTCCTAGAGAATGTAGCTATTCAACCCCATCCTGGTTATGATGTTGAAATTACCTTTTTCCAGTAACCCACTCTCTGCAGCATGTGGGGAAATTGATGCTTGGTAAACATTTACCCAAACCATGGGGTGTCTTGGGAACAGAGAGTGGACCAGTATAATAACTATGGTTGGCTTCTTGAGGGTGCCAGGCCAGGAATCCTTTGATCTTGTGTTTGGTAATTCTGTTCTTGTTCTTTAGTAGAGTGGGAACGTCACCCGCTTTACTGCTAATCACTTTCTTCGTATATCTGTTGGATTCTGTCACCATGAGGGTAAGGATCAAGTGTGAGAAGAAGAGATGGAAGTAAGCAGTAGGAGGAGAATCAGGAGGAGGCATATGCTTACATCCAAACAGTTCTTGGATGTGGAAAGGAAGAGGGAGAGGTTGCTCAGATGACGGGATTTCTGTCTAGTCTCCAACCTCCTTGTTATCCTCTTCACTGTCAGACACAGGGTGAGCAGCCTAGTGTGTGGCATATGGGACATCTTCACTTGTATCATCAGGGTCACATTCCAGAATGAAAACACTATCGCTGTCAGGTCTCTCTAAATATTCCAACATGTAAGAGTCATCTCACCTAGAGCCTGCACCAGCCATTGTATAGATAAAAATGTAAAACAACTATATATACCATAAACTCTGCAAAATGTAATTAAAATTATATTAACATTATTGTAAAAACAAACTACCGCCAATGAACTATGACATATTCTCAGTAAAAAATTAAAACCAACGAACCATTGAACCACCAAATAAAAATGTTAGTTCAATATATTTAATTTATTAAAAGAAAATATTTTTTGCAAGCCAAGGGATTAAATCTGGGTGCAAAACTCTGAAAAAATCCTGGATATTACAGTTTTAGTTTTTGTTTTTGTTTGTTATATCCTGCCCCAAATTTTGGGTTTACAGAGGCAAGGTAGAGGTAAGGCTGTCCCGCTAGCCAGGAGCTAGTCGCTATACTGACTGCACTATCCTAGCACACATACACAGTTGCTGTACTTATGCATAACCGTGTAACTTTCAGCATTTGTCCCATTTCTTGGATTATACCTGCAGCTACTTGCCTTTGCAGTAATTCCATCATGATATATACTTAAAATATATTAAAGGTATTGTGACATGTTCACCCCTACCTCCCCAGCTGCACGTAGCGGTAACGTAGCGCTCGCGTAATAGGCAAGTCATAACCCCGCAACAGTGTTAACAGATTAATGCGATTAGGGTTATAAAGTGTGAAACCCCACAACTGTGTGATAAGTAATTGTAGCCGTTACTTGTAGATTGTTCAATAACCCAATTAACGATCTCTACGGCGTATTGAGTAACGAAACACGTTACACTGGTGTCAGAAGTGTTACGAACTTAAACACGCCACAAACAGATTGTTGTGCATCGAGTACTTTACTGCTACACAATGGAGATGCAGCAGATAATCGAAATGCTGGCGAAGGCACAGGCCGATAGAAAGGAAGAAAGTAAGGCGGAGAAGGAAGAAATGAAGGCAGAAATGCGATCTATGCGGTCAGAGTTGAATGAGACAATCCAACATAGAATTGAAAACATTTTTGCGATCTTCGAACACGACAAACAGACTCTCCGGTCAGAAATAACTGAGCAGATTGAAGTGTCCCTCTGCGAGCAGACAGATAAACTCCAGGAAGAGATAACGAAAACCTGCGCAGCAATTGACGAAACCAAACGCGAGTTCAAGGCCCTGTTGGACATAGTGCAAATGAAGGCCGAGCCGGGAAATACGTCAACGATCGTCGCGAACACAGCTCAGCCACCGACATTCAACGGGAATTCAACGTGGAGCGTGTTCCGGCGACAATTCGAGACCGTGGCAGAAGACAACCAATGGTCGGACAGGGAAAAATC
>NW_019737573.1:4068-5721 GCF_002891405.2 Cryptotermes secundus
TACCCCGCATTGACGACACCCTGGACACGCTGGCCGGAGCCAAATGGTTTTCAACTCTTGATTTGAAGAGTGGCTATTAGCAAGTCGACGTACACCCAGAAGACAAAGAGAAAACAGCGTTCTCGGCATAGCAAGGGCTATGGCAGTTCACAGTCATGCCCTTTGGCCTCTGCAATGCCCCGGCAACCTTCGAAAGGCTAATGGAGACAGTCCTACGAGGGTTCACGTACAATTCATGCCTTGTGTACTTGGATGACGTGATCGTAATAGGCCGCACATTCCGAGAGCACATGCTCAACTTACGGAAAGTATTCCAGAGCTTCAGGAAAGCCCGTCTGAAACTTAACCCGGAAAAGTGTAAACTCTTGCAGGAAGAGGTCATGTACCTCGGGCATATGGTATCTCCAGAAGGGGTATCCACCGACCCGGAGAAGTTGAAAGCCGTTCGAGAGTGGCCGATCCCAAAGGATAAACATGAAGTTAGAAGCTTTCTGGGACTATGGGCATATTACAGGCGATTTATTTCAGGATTTTCCAACATTTCGAAACCACTAACGAAACTGACGGAAGAGAAACGAACCTTCCAGTGGACTCCAGAAGTGGAGGCCGCTTTTCAAACACTAAAGGGTGCCCTATGTGCTGCCCCTATTCTTGCCTACCCACAGCCAGGAGAAAAATTCATTGTGGACACAGATGCAAGTAATGTCGGAATTGGAGGAGTTCTCTCTCAAGTACAGGACTGACAAGAGCGTGTCATAGCTTACTTCAGCAAGACGCTATTCAAAGCAGAGAGACTACTGCGTCACCCGTCGAGAGTGAGGACACTGGCTCATTTCCACAAGTACCTCTACAGACAACAGTTCTATCTGCGAACGGACCACTCTGCGCTTACCTGGCTTATGAGTTTCAAGAACTTAGAGGGACAAACTGCGCGCTGGATACAGCGTCTTCAGGAGTACAACCTTACTTCGGAGCATCGTCAGGGCGACAACATAACAACGCCGACGCACTTTCTAGACGACCCTGCGAAGAGCAATGTGCGCACTGCCACAAAGTTGAGACGCGGGCAGAGGTAAAGCAAATACGCGTTATTTGAACCCTACCGGCAGCCGGCTGGGACCCTGTTACCCTAAGAGAGGAACAGTTAAAGGACCCAGACATAGGGCCTATTCTACAGGAGGTAGAAAACGGCCAACGACCGAAATGGCAGGACATGGCGGATCGGAGTCCCACGTACAAGAGCTACTGTGCCCAGTGGAAATCGCTCGCTGTGAGTAACGGCGTACTAGAGCGTGCCTGGGAATCCGTCACCAGAAGACGTCAAGTAGCCCAGGTAATTATTCCTCGGAGCAGGGTGAAGGACGTTCTGAGCGAACTGCACGGTGGACCGTCAGGAGGTCACTTCGGTGTCAACAAAACTCTGAATAAGGTTCGACAGAGATTCTACTGGCTCCAAGCAAGGACCGATGTTGAGAAATGGTGTCGACAGTGTGACACATGTGCAGCCAGTCGGGGACCGCGGACCAGGAATCGTGGGCAAATGCACCAGTATAATGTCGGTGCTCCCTTCGAGAGAGTCGCCATTGATATTGCAGGGCCCTTCCCACGAAGCGACCAAGTGAACCGATACTTACTGATCGCTATGGACTACTT
>NW_019737574.1:0-401 GCF_002891405.2 Cryptotermes secundus
AGAAAATGTAAAGGATTTTTCCTGTATAGAATTTACAGCAAACATGCAGTTCAAACAGTATTTAATTTCATCTATGATTTATTTAAACCGTCTTGCAGTGCACACATTTATCTCCTTCTCTCCCTCGCACTACATGTTTCGGCACACGCACACTGCACACGCAGTCACAGGAGCAAGACACAACAAAAGCACAACACACACATGATAGTGAAGGAGTGCTCCAGCAGAGGAGAATGGGCGTGACTAGCGTAGTGAGGTGCGACGAAGTGATATGGTATCCTGAACAATTTTAATAATATTTTTAACTTTTGACAATGTATATGATAGATACATATTTCTGTTATTTTAATATGAGTACAAGGCATACAATGAACTAGTTTGACGTGGATAAGTAAGCACCT
>NW_019737575.1:0-194 GCF_002891405.2 Cryptotermes secundus
GTGACTATAGACGGGTTTTGGATTTGGTGAATAGATTTATTGACCACTCACAGTTCGTAACTACAGGTAACTATAGCACTATTGCTGATTTCCACGCTACAAATCACTCAACACTAAACCTTCTCAGTCTATTTCCACTAGTCTTTACCTGGTAACAGCTCTCCACAATGGCTATTCCTCTGCAGTGTCTTCAC
>NW_019737575.1:298-562 GCF_002891405.2 Cryptotermes secundus
GCCATCTCTTCTCAGCCTCCCTTGAAGAGCTCGACTAAACTGCCAACCCTCAACTGAACTCCTGTAGCTCGATTGTCTTCAAGATAACTCTTCGGCACGGACTCCACGGAAAACACTTTCTTCCGTTGTCAGTAATGCGTGTTTATTGGCCTGTTACCTAGCAATGGATATATGTGAACAACATAGAAAACCCCGCTTGCAACAGTGGTTCTGCTGTTGCGTGCGTGTATTTCGGTCGTTGCCTAGAAATTGGTCTACATGTCA
>NW_019737576.1:0-2292 GCF_002891405.2 Cryptotermes secundus
AATCTAGCAAGCAAGAAACGCAAAGCAAGCAACCCAAATTTAGTAGCCTAGCAACGCAAATTAGAAAGCTAGCAACGAAATCTTGCAAGCAATAAACGCAAAGCAAGAAAGCAAGAAACGCAAAGCTAGCAAGCTAGCAATGTATAGATAGCATGTTAGCAACGCAAAGATAACAAGCTAGCAACGGAAAGTTAGCAAGGTAGCAACGCAACTTTAGCAAATTTGCAACGCAAATCTAGCAAGCTACCAACGCAAAGCTGGCTAGGTAGAACCGCATATCTGGCAAACTAGCAATGCAAAGCTGGCAAGCTAGCAAAGCAATGCTAGCAAGATAGTAACGCAAAGAAGGCTATCTAGGAACGCAAAGTTGCAATCTAGCAACACATATCTATCAAGCTAGCTAGCCAGCAACGGAAAGCTAGCAAGCGAGCAACGCAAAGATAGCAAGCTAGCAACGCAATGCCGGCAAGCTAGCATCCTAGGAACGCAAAGCTAAGAAGCTAGCAACACCAAGCTAGCAAGCTACCAACTGAAAGCTAGCAAGCTAGCAACGGAAAATAGCAAGGTAGCAACGTATAACTAGCAATCTAGCCACGCAAATCTAGTAAGATAGCAACGCAAAATTGGCATGCTAACAATGCAAATTTGGCAAGCCAGCAACGCAAACTGGCAAGCTAGCAATGCAAAGCTAGCAAGCTAAATACGCTAAGCTAACAAGCTAGCAACGCCATCCTAGCAAGTTAGCCAGGCAAAGCTAACAAGCAAGCAACGCAAAGCTAGCAAGCTAGCAACACAAATCTAGCAATTTAGGAACCTAGCAACACAAAGCTAGCAAGCTAGCAAGGCAAAGGTAGCAAGCTATCAACACTAAGCTGACAAGATAGCAACGGAAAGCTACCAATGTAGAAACGCCAAGCTAACAAGATAGCAACAAAAATCTAGCAATCTAGGAACCTAGCAACACAAATCTAGCAAGATAGCAACGCAAACCTGGAAAGCTAACATCGCCAAGCTGGCAAGCTACCAACGCAAACTGGCAAACTAGCAACGCAAAACTGGCAAGATAGCAACACAAAGCTGGCAAGCTAGCAACGTAATGCTAGCTAGCTAGAAACGCAAACCAAGAGGCTTGTAACGCAAAGCTAACAAGCTAGCAACGCATATCTAGCATGATAGCAAGATAGCATCGGATAGCTAGCAATGTTGCAACCCAAATCTGGCAAGTAGAAACGCAAAGCTAGCATGCTAGCAACGCAAAGCTGCAAGCTTAAACGCAAACCTGGCTAGATAGCAACACAAACCTGGCAAGCTAGAAACGCAAATCTGGCAAGCTACCAACGCAAAGATAGCAAGCTAGCAACGCAAATCTAGCAGTCTAGCAACCTAGCAATGCCAAGCTAGCAAGCAAGAAACACGAAAGCAGGCAAGCAAACAAACAAGCAACGCAAAACTAGCAAGATTGCAAAGCAAAGCAAGCAAGCTAGGAATGCAAAGCTAGCGAGCTAGCAACGCAAAGCTAGCAAACAAAAAACACAAAGCAAGCAATCAAGCAAACCATATCTAGCAAGCTAGCAACGTAGAGCTAGCAAGCTAGCAACGAAAATTTGCAAGCAAAAAACGCAAAGCAAACAAGCAAGCCACGCAATGCTAGCAAGCTAGCAACGCAAAGCTAGCAAGCTAGCAACGCATAGTTAGCAAGCTTGCAACGCAAAGCCAGCAAGCTAGCAACTAAAATTAGCAAGCAAGAAACGCAAAGCAAGCAAGCAAACCAAAGCTTGTAAGCTAGCAACGCAAACTAGAAAGCTAGCAACGAAAGCTTGCAAGCAATAAACTCAAAGTAAGCAAACAAGCAAAGCAAAGCCTGCAAGCTAGCAACGCAAAGCCAGCAAGTTAGGAACGCAAAGCTATCAAACTAGCAACGGAAAGATAGCAAGGAAGCAACGCAACGTTAGCAAGCTTGCAAAGCAAATCTTGCAAGCTAGCACGCAATTCTGGCTAGATAGAACCGCAAACCTGGCAAACTAGCAACGCAAAACTAGCAAGCTTGTAAAGCAAAACTCGCAAGCTAGTAACGCAAAGATGCAAGATAGCAACGCATATCGAGGAAGCTAGCAAGCTAGCAACGGAAAGCTAGCAATCTAGCAACGCAAAGATAGCAAGCTAGCAACGCAATGCTGTCAAGCTAAAATCCTAGCAATGCAAAGATAGGATGCTAGCAACGCCAAGCTGGCAAGCTAGCAACTGAATGCTAGCAAGCTTGCAACGGAAATCTAGCAAGGTAGCAACGTAAAG
>NW_019737577.1:0-1240 GCF_002891405.2 Cryptotermes secundus
CGGGATTCAATCCCACGACCTTCCGGCCTGTAGCTCATTACCTCATCAACAGCTGTATTGTCATCAAAACTGTTGCCCTCTGGGGTGCCAACCTGCTGTCTCGGCAATTGAAGGTATGAACTATGACGACATGGATGGCCAGAGTGCGATTCCTGCTAGAAAGGTAAGGGATGCTACTTTCTTCAACACTGTTCTGGGCAGCACTGAGGCCCAAATACCATACCACTATAGATAAACCTAAACGGGGCTCCTTCCATAGTACTTGTACAGGCAGCTGGATCTTCAAAATAACCACGTTTAGACCTCAGGTGAAGAATGGATGAAGGTCCTTCACCTACAACACCCCCACCGCCAAGCCCCTTATTAGTCCATCATCATCTTTACAATGCTCTTAGATAACATATGAAGATGAAGAACATCGATCTGAGACAAACACAACAGTCTGATCATGCGTACATCATCTAACCACCTCTGGTATCACTCACCAGAAAATGTATGCCAAGGAATTCTAGAATACAAAGGAAGTTGGATACATACTTTCTGCTTTCTTGGTGTGGTCCTCCCCTCCAGAGTACAAAATTCATTTCTCTCTTAAATAATGTCTCTTTGCCCTCATCGCCTGAATGCCACACATGAAATTATGGGGAAAGTACTATTAACAAGATTGTGAAATTATACAGCGCACACTTAACAGGTACATTTGGCAGAAGGATTTCCAATTCAAAAAATTAAGACTGTGCTGAACTCTTACCTTAGCACCACCAGCCACTGAATTCACATGCAACTATTCACTGTCGGGTCAAGTTACCCACAATGACGAGAAGTCAAAGATATAGTGCCCCCACAATGAATTTCTGATTTCTGAAACGTGAAAGTTCCAAACTCAAGCTCATTATGTCACTATCAATTACCTCTCCAACTGTAGGCCTAAGAATTACAGAGAAAATATATTGGCCACAAATCTTGCCCTGTTCTTTAGAACTTCTGTTCAAAATGTTATTCCCTAATTTGAACATTTAAACACCAAACTGAAGGACCCAACTGACATAGAACGAGACTACAAGCATTTCATAAGCCTATTACAAGAAGCAGACAAAACGGCAACCCCTACATTCCAACGCACCCCCACCCTAACGACATCCCGGTAAGGATAAAAAAATTAATTGCTAAAAAAGAAGAGCAAGATCACTCTGGAAAAAAACCCATTCCCCGGAAAACAAACTAAAATTCAACCAACTCA
>NW_019737578.1:0-179 GCF_002891405.2 Cryptotermes secundus
ACAGACCATCACCACCGACCAGGGACGTCAGTTTGAATCTCAACTATTGCACTCCCTGGCCAAGCTCTGTGGCATTCAACTATCGAGAACAACCGCTCACCACCCAGCGGCTAACGGACTCGTGGAACGTTTCCACCGGACACTAAAGGCAGCCATCATGTCCCACGCAGACCAACACT
>NW_019737578.1:354-770 GCF_002891405.2 Cryptotermes secundus
CTCAGACCAATTCCAGCAACACGCCATGCCTCCCCGGCTAGATTCATGCACAACGACCTCAAGAAGTGCACACACGTCTTCCTCCGGCAGGACACTACTCGCAGAGCATTGGAGCCCCCTACAGCGGCCCCTACCCGGTCCTATCACGGAAGGACAAGACAATGCAAATCCTCGCGCGCGGCAGGCTTGTCACCGTGTCAACCGATAGGGTCAAACCTGCCTACATGTTAAACGAGACAGGCCGTGACCACCACCAAGACCTTCACCCCCGCAGCCGACGAAACTCCAACCGCGGTTCCGCACGCCGTGCCACCACAGCCTGTACAACGAACTACACGCTCCGGTCGTCATGTACATTTTCCTGATCGCTTCCCAGTCCCGCATATCCATGACTACTCACACCAGCTCCATGGCTG
>NW_019737579.1:0-685 GCF_002891405.2 Cryptotermes secundus
TACCTGGGCCTGAATAGGAACCTTGGTCCCTCAGCCCTTTCACATGCTGTGGAACTTGAGCTTTCCTGTGCCTTGTATCTCAACATACGTAGGTTCCTGTCCCGAACACAGCACAGTGAGTGTCTCCACTCGTGGAGAACACAATATTTAACTGGGTCCGTAGTGTTTGGTTTACTGCTACTATTCTCTGAGAACAACTGCTAGGTACGCTTCTAATGGGATGAAGCAATTAGGCTTCACGCTCTTCGTCTAAATGCTTTACTTGCACAGGGTAATTTTGTTTGCACAGTCGATGGCTGTTATCAGTTTACGTTCCTTTAATTAGTCTGGCCTTAACCTAGCATAAAACTGCTTAGCTATATTCATTAACAAATATTCACGTTCTGGCCATTAGTTCATTAAGTTTCTGACTTCATGTAGAATATTGGCGTTAATATTCTGGCTAATTCAGAAGTGTAAGCTTGTGATGGGTATGTCATGCTGACAGAAAAATTATCCACATTTGTGAAATCATATTTTAATAGATTTCCATTTATGGGTAGATATCTTAATGTTTAGAAGTTATGTGCATTTTGTGTATGCTTTTCCTGTTCCTTGAAACATTTTCTTAACTCATATTAATTAAAGGTTAGTGATTTTAATGGAAGCTTATGCTGCAGGAAACTGCAGATGTCAGATTTGTGAA
>NW_019737580.1:0-432 GCF_002891405.2 Cryptotermes secundus
GTGTGCTCTTCGTGTGGGAAGCGGTCTAGCGTTCGTACGAAGTGCATGAGCTGCGACATCGGACTTTGCATTTCGGAATGTTTTCGGCAGTACCATACGAAGGCCACATTACCATAGATGACGCAGGAGGGAAGGCTGTTTCCTCATGAAGATGGTGAACATATATCATGTAAGTAGAGCAAAAATTTAATTTTAAATTTAATTTTAAAAAAATCTTTACATGCGTGCAATGCACGAAATCATATGAGGTCGTTCGGCCATATGACGTCGGTAGATTACATTAGATCACGAAAGAGGGAAGGCTGTCACCTTATAAAGGTTGTGACCAAAAATCATGTAAATAGAACAACAATTTATATTTTAAATTAATTTTAAAAAAATCTTTAGACACATGGAATGCGCGACATCATATGATGTCGTTCGGCAATTTGT
>NW_019737581.1:0-115 GCF_002891405.2 Cryptotermes secundus
GCTGCATCTCCATCTTGTAGCAGTAGAATTCTCTGAGGCGTATTTGAGCTCGTAAAATTTCTGACACCAAATTGTCACGTGTCTTATGTAAGAAACTCGTCGGTCACGTGTGTAA
>NW_019737581.1:329-407 GCF_002891405.2 Cryptotermes secundus
TGAATAGCCTTCGCTGCTCCTTATGCAGCCTCGGTCCGGACCATTGTCGGCTGGTGCCTTGTTGCTAGCCACGCTGTC
>NW_019737582.1:0-3631 GCF_002891405.2 Cryptotermes secundus
GATTTATTGTTGTGGATTTATATGCCTTGTTCTGTTGACTACTTGATGATTTAGCAAGTTTATGGTGTGACAGGTTCTGTATCCAATGGCTTCGGCCTTGTATGGATGTGCTGGAACGTGTAATAAATACAATACAATACAAAGCAACATACATACAAATATCCTCATTAAAAAGTACATGCTCAATCAAGCATATGACAGGAGCGCTAATAAACATGCGCAGTAAAAGAACTTAAATGGGAGTCATAGAGAGTTCAAACAGAAAAGAACAACCAGCTGCTAGTTATAAATATTTACTTTAATCTAACAACAAAAAATTAGCATATATTACATATGTCTAACAACAGTAGAAAATACTGTATGATGTGCTGCCTAGCCACATAGCAATTGCTACTTGAAGTCAACATCTTTCTTTCTGTGCCCATGTTAACCATAGATCTACACATACAGTATGTATGCAGTTAAATACAATTTACATATAAATTTCAACATAAAGAAACATGTCTTTTGAGCATAAAGCACATGTGGTGGTGTACTTACTGGTGGAACTAACCTGAGTACACAAAAGATACATTAATACTACTATATTGCTACCACTCACTCCAACCCCATGCATCCACTGAAGGTGCACAAGGTCCCTTTCAGCAAACAACAATGTAACTACTGCAGTTACATGAATGCAAGACAAGAACCTATAATGACCCCCACTAAAAACGTGTATGCACACAAAATATGTATCAATTTCATACAGTTATTAGAGCCTTTGTGAGAGATACTTAATATCTGAAAATATGTTATAGAGCAAGTCAGCTTCCTTCTCCTATTTTCTGAATTTGCCATGCCCAACTTCATCACCTTCAGTGGAGGAAATTAAAGCTCCTGATTCACAGCTTTAGTCATTCTCTGGGCTTGTAGCTCATGCTCCTGACTTTGGAGTGTATGTCTCCCTTTCTCTCTCACTTGCTATGCTCACAGCAGGATGGTGTGAATGCTAGCATTTACTATATGATGGAAACAACCCATTAATGGCTTAAAGTGTTTAAAAACAAATATATTTTTCTTACTCAAATTGATGACAAGCCTCCATTATTTAACTCTGAAAATATGGAGAAAACCTGATCTTTGATTTGGGTAAATATGACACCAAACAGGTAAACATTTCATGAGAAACTGGATGACCATTCACTAAATGTATGTAAGGCACTATAAAAAGAAACATTAATTCAGGGAAAATCATATATAATTTAAATGAGGCTTTGGCTGGGATCATAAAAGAGCAGATACAGAAACCCTAAATTGGGATACTACTATAAAACCTAAAAATTACCTGAGATTACAGATGCTTTCCACTTAACAACAACCAGTTTCATGGCAGAAAGGAGCATTTCATCAAAATCATCTGATTTTGTGCCGTTCAGCTCTGTAATAACATCTATTATAACTTTCAAAGTTTGAGCAAGTTTAATTCTTTCTTCTTCAGGAAATTCTTGAGAAGCAAATGCCTCGCTGGCAACAGACAGAACTGATTTCAGTTGCAGACAGAACATATTTTGAATCTGAAACAAACATTAAATCTAAAAATATCCACCAGCAAATTTCCCTTCACAGGGGGTTCGTTTGTGCATCCAGAAAACTTCACTGGACTTTGCACAATAGCGCTCTTGGCACCGAGATTCAGTATTCACATAGTTAAAATAAACGGTACCTCAGGAGCTGAAATTAAGATCATATGGCAGTAAATGTTAAACAAATTACCTAAATGAGATTTGGGTTTCCACAATGGTAAAGATTTAGCTTGACCAGTCTTCTCAGTTATAACATTGTGTAAACTGATAGGTGGTTACCAACCCTGAGCATGGAGGCAGCAGTTTCTCCCAAACAAGGGCAACCACCTAGCAGACTACATGGTGTCATAATCCAGAAGACAAAACCTAAACTACCTTTAGTGCAATAGAATGTGCATAACTCCTCCTCCCCCCCTTACTACTATTCCTCCATTGATTAAGCTACTACACCTGCTCTGGTCTCACACTTCCAACAATCTTTTCCTGGGGCAGTATTGTCACATGTATGAGTGACTATAGACAGGTTTTGGATTGATGATCAGATTTATTCAGCTCTCCGATACAGAGCGTGATGGCACTTTATAATTCACTAACTCTCCCACTCACTCACTCACTCACTCACACACACACACATACACACACACACATAAAGTGTCCACAGTCCCGTCTTCACTAACTGTTGCTCGGTAACGGCTTCCAATGATTGATGTTCCCCTTTTCTGTGGGTTCCCAAAATATCCCCATGCCTCAGCTACCAGTTTCTCACAGCAACAGCTCAAAATAACTGAACCCTAGCAGTCCTCTAACTCATTCATTCACCAACCAACTACTTTTCACTTCACTTAACTAACAGTAACTGTCTTGCATATAACATCACAGCATGGATGACAGAAAACACTGTTCATCTGTTGCTCTTTACAGACCGATGTCTAGTAACAACCATTGTCTAGCTGTTTGTTTGGCAACTGTTGCCCGGCAACAGGTCAACATGCCAGACTGCTCCCACCTTAAGGCTATTCGTCCCAAACACCCTACAGGCATACTACCATTTCTTCTTTCCTGACTGCTGTGCTTTTGATGTCTGTGACTAGCCTCACCTTGCTTTACTATGGCATAGTTCGCACAGTGTTTACTCTCCAACTGCTCCCTCCTTAAGGCCACTCATACCAAGTGGTTCTTTGATAAGGTGCCAGCTGGGCCAGGTGTACCATCATCATTCTTTTCCGAGGACTGCAGGCAAAAGTTCCAAGAGTGGCCAGTGCTCCTGCTGCTCTGGCTCTTAAGTTGGGTGCAGTCTCCTTTCACTCGAGTGGTGGCTGGCTCTTCCATGATGTCTTTATTTTCATTTTCCACAGCTTGATGCAAAACCTGTCTGCTCGCTTCACAACCCCCAGTCCAATTATTTGTCCAAGGGCCTCACCAAAGGTCTCCTTGCTCTCTAGACGCAGCTCCCACCTCAGGCCTCCATCCCTTATGCCACTGTTGCGTTTAGATCATGCCTTATGTCACTTCTTGAACGTCCATCCTTTAACGGTAAAACATCGTCCTTGCCTGGTGGTGTCCATTGTGTCCAACCCTTCTTTGACGACATCAACCATGCCTCCATTTCTTCCAGGCTGGCCTTCACCTTTTCTAGAAAGGTCTCCCTCGTTTCCTGGCAGGCAATCAGCTGTTTTCATTAGCCCTTCATCTCCTATAGCCAGGCATACATCTTTTCTTGATATGTTCATCCTGACTTTCATTTCTTCTTGAGTGGACTCTGCCCTGGCTTGGTGGATATCCATCCGGGAGATGAGAGCACCTCGAAGGACCTAAAACTTCTTGTTATTGGCTCTTATTTCAGCCTTCATTTCCTTCACACTGGGGGTCAATTCTTTCTGGCTTGACATTCATATCTTCCTGATTTGAGTCCATCTCGGCTTCCATCCTTTCTAGATTGTCATCTGCTCTTTTTTTTTAATTACATTCACTTTGGCCAGCAGGCATGCCACTATTTGTTCCATCATTGTAACTACACAATGCAATCTTCAATCCAATAATCGATCATACCAATCCCATATCCCCCC
>NW_019737582.1:5345-5557 GCF_002891405.2 Cryptotermes secundus
TCCCAGGTCTGGTCAAGTGGGATTTGTGGTGGACAAAGTGACGCTGGGATGGGTTTTGTCCTAATATTTCGGTTTCCCCTGCCAATCTTCATTCCACCAAATTCTCCATCATCATACTCACCCAGTGAAGGCTACAAAGGGTAATCAGTGGCCGCCATGCCGAGTGAACCCACTTGGACTCCACCCCCCAATAAGCGAATTAAAAAAAAAAA
>NW_019737583.1:0-693 GCF_002891405.2 Cryptotermes secundus
GTGTTGTGAGCTTGCTTGTTTGCGTTGCCAGCTCGCTAGCTTTCCGTTGCTATCTTGCTAGTTTTTTTAGTTGCTAACTTGCTACTTTGCGTTGTTAGCTTGCAAGCTTTGCGTTGCTAGCTTGCTATATTGCTAGATTTGCATTGCTAGCTTCCTAGTTTTGCGTTGCTAGCTTGCTATCATTACGGTGCGAGCTTGCTGGCTTTGCGTTCCTAGCTTGCTAGCTTTGCTTTGCTATCTTGCTAATTTTGCGTAGCTAGATTGGTAGATTTTCGTATCTAGCTTATAAGCTTTGCATTTATAGCTTGCTAGCTTTGCGTTACTAGATTGCTAACTTTGCCTTGTAGCTTGCTAGGTTTGCGTTGATAGCTTACTAGCTTTCAGTTGCTAGCTTGCTAGCTTGCAAGCTTTTCTTTCCTAGCATGCTGGCTTTGCGTTTCTAGCTTGGCAGCTTTGCGTTCCTAGCTTGCCAGCTTCACGTTGCTAGCTTGCCAGCTTTGCATTGCTACCTTGCTTACTTTGCGATGCTAGCTTGCTTGATTCGCGTTGGTATCTTGCTAGCTTTGCGTTTCTAGTTTGCTAGCTTTGCGTTGATAGCTTGCTAGCTATGCGTTGTTAGCTTGATAGCTTTGCGTTGCTATCTTGAAAATATGCGTTGCTTGCTTGCTTGCTTTGCGTATCTTTCTTGCTAGC
>NW_019737584.1:0-3456 GCF_002891405.2 Cryptotermes secundus
CTTGCTTTGCGTTTCTTGCTTGCTAGCTTTGCGTAGCTATCTTGCCAGCTTTGCGTTTCTAGCCTGCTAGCTTTCCGTTGCTAGCTTGCTAAGTTTGTGTTTATACCTTGCTAGCTTGGCGTTGATAGCTTGCTAAATTTGAGTTGCTAGCTTGCTAGATTGCTAGATTTGCGTTGCTAACTTGCTAGCTTTGCGTTGCTATCTTGCTAGCTTTGCTTTGCCAGCTTGATAGCTTTGTGTTGCTAGATAGCTAGCTTTGCGTTGCTAGCATGCTAGCTTTGCGTTGCTAGCTTGTCAGCTGTACGTTCTAGCTTGCTTGCTTTGCGTTGCTAGCTTGCTATCATTGCGTTCCTAGCTTGTTATCTTTGCGTTACTAGCTTGCTAGCTTTCCGCTGCTAGTTTGCTAGATATGCGTTGCTAGCTTGCCATCTTTAGGTTTGCTACCTTGCCAGGTTTGCTTTTCTAGCTTGGCAGTTTGCGTTGCTAGCTTGCCAGCTTTGCGTTGCTACCTTGCTATCATTCCGTTGCTTCCTTGCTTGCTTCGGTTTGCTAGTTTGCTAGCTTTGCGTTTCTAGCTTGCTAGCTTTGCGTTGATTCCTTGCTTTGCGTTTCTTGCGTGCTAGCTGTGCGTTGCTATTTTCCTAGCTTTGCTTTTCTTGCTTGGTAGCCTTGCGTTGCTAACTTGCAAGTTGATATGTTTGCGTTCCTTCCTTGATAGCTTGGCGTTGCTAGCTTGCGTATTTTGTGTTGCTAGCTTGCTACCTTTTCGTTGCTAGCTTGCTAGCTTTGCGTTGCTTACTTGATTGCATTTCTTGCTTGCTAGCTTTGCTTCTCTAGCTTGCTTGCTTTTCGTCCTAGCTTGCTATTTTTCGTTTCTATCTTGGTAGTTTGCTTTGCTAGCTTGCCAGGTTTGCATTGATAGCTTGCTATATGTGCGTTGCTAGCTTTCTATCTTTGCGTTTCTTGCTTGCTAGCTTTCCGTTGCTAGCTTTCTAGATATATGTTGCTAGCTTGCCAGCTTTGGGTTGCTACCTTGCCAGGGATGCGTTGCTAGTTTGCCAGTTTGCGTTGCTATCTTGCCAGCTTTGCGTTGCTACCTTACTAGCTCTCCTTTGCTAGCTTGCTAGCTTTGGATTGCTATCTTGCTAGCTTTGCTTTGCTTGCTTGCTTTATGTTTCTTGCTTGCTAGCTTTGCGTTGGTAGCTTGCTAGCTTCGCTTTGCTAGCTTGCTAGCTTTGCGTTGTTTGCTTGATAGCTTTGCGTTGATATCTTGCTAGCTTTGCGTTGCTAGCTAGCCAGGTTTGCGTTGCTAGCTTGCTAGCTTTGCGTTGCTTGCTTGCTTTGCGTTTCTTGTTTGCTATCTTTGCGTAGCTAGCTTGCTAGATTTGGTTCTCTAGATTGCTTACTTTGAGTTGCTAGCTTGCAAGATTTGCGTATTTGGCTTGCCAGCTTTGCGTTTCTACCTTGCTATCATTCCGTTACTTGCTTGCTTGCTTCGGGTTGCTAGTTTGCTAGCTTTGCATTGCTAGCTTGCTAGCTTTGCGTTGCTTGCTTGCTTTGCTTTTCTTGCTTGCTAGCTTTGTGTTGCTATCATCCTAGCTTTGCTTTGCTAGCTTGGTAGACTTGCGTTGCTATCTTGCTAGTTTGGGTTGCAAAGTTGATATGTTTGCGTTCCTTCCTTGCTAGCTTGTCGTTGCTAGCTTGCGTATTTTGTGTTGCTAGCTTGCTAGCTTTGCGTTGCTTGCTTGTTTGCGTTTCTTGCTTTTCTAGCTTTGCTTTTCTAGCTTGCTAGCTTTGCGTTGCTAGCTTGCTAGTTTTTCGTTGCTATCTTGGTAGCTTTGCTTTGCTATCTTGTCAGGTTTGCATTGCTAGCTTGATATCTTTGCGTTGCTAGCTTGCTATCTTTGAGTTGCTAGCTTGCTAGCTTTCCGTTGCTAGCATGCTAGATATGCGTTGCTAGCTTGCCAGCTTTGGGTTTCTAGCTTGCCAGGTATGCTTTGCTAATTTGCCAGTTTGCGTTGCTAGCTTGCCAGCTTTGCGTTGCTACCTTGCTCGCTTTCCTTTGCTAGTTTGTTAGCTTCGGGTTGCTAGCTTGCTAGCTTCGGGTTGCTAGCTTGCTAGCTTCGCGTTGCTAGCTTTCTAGCTTTCCGTTGCTTGCTTCCTTTGCGTTTCTTGCTTGCTAGCTTTGCGTTGCTAGCTTGCTAGCTTTGCTTTGCTAGCTTTGCGTTGCTAGCTTGATAGCTTTATGTTGATATCTAGCTAGCTTTGCGTTGCTAGCTTGCCAGGTTTGCGTTGCTAGCTTGCTAGTTTGCTTTGCTAGCTTGCTAGAATAGCTTTGCTTGCATGCTTGCTTTGCTTTCTTTCTTGCTTGCTATCTTTGCGTAGCTAGCTTGCTAGATATGCTTTTCTAACTAGCTTGCATTAAGTTGCTAGCTTGATAGATTTTCGTTTCTATCTTGGTACGTTTGCTTTGCTAGCTTGGTAGATTTGCGTTCCTAGCTTGCTAGCTCTGCGTTCAAGGATGCTTGTTTGCGTTGCTAGTTTGCTATCTTTCCGTTGCTAGCTTGCTACATTTGCGTAGCTAACTTGCTAGCATTCGGTTGCTAGCTTGTTAGATATGCGTTGCTAGTTTGCCAGTTTTGTTTCTAGCTTGCCAAGTTTGCGTTGCTTATTTGCCAGTTTGCCTTGCTAGCTTGCCAGCATTGCGTTGCTACCTTGCTAGCTTTCCCCTGCTAGCTTGCTAACTTTGCGTTGCTAGCTTGCTAGATTTGCGTTGCTTGCTTGCTTTTCGTTTCTTGCTGGCTAGCTTTGCGTTGCTAAATTTGCTATATTTGCGTTGCAACTTGCTAGCTTTGCGTTGCTAGCTTGCTTGTTTACTTTGCTTTTCTTCTTGCTAGCTTTGCGTAGCTAGCTTGCTAGCTTTGCGTTTCTAGCTTGATAGATTTGCGTTTCTAGCTTGCTAGCTTTCCGTTGCTAGCTGGCTAGCATTGCGTTGCTAGCTTGCAATCTTTGTGTTGCTACCTTGCTAGCCTGCCCTTGATAGCTTGCTAACTTTGAGTTACTAGCTTGCTAAATTGCTAGATTTGCGTTGCTAACATGCAAGTTTTGCTTTGCTATCTTGCTACCTTTGCGTTGCTAGCTTGCTAAATTTGCGTTGCTAGCTTGCTAGCTTTGCGTTGCTTTCTTAGTAGCTTTGCGTTGCTAGCTTGCTAGCTTTGCGTTCTAGCTTGCTTTATTTGCGTTGCTACCTTGTTATCTTTGCTTTGCTAGCTTGCTATCTTTACTTTGCTAGCTTGCTAGCTTCCCGTTGCTTCCTTGCTAGGTATGCGTTGCAAGTTTGCCAGCTTTGCGTTGCTGGCTTGCCACCTTTGCGTTGCTAGCTTGTTAGTTTTGCGTTGCTAGCTTCCTAGAATCCCGTTGCCAGCTTGCTAGGTATGCGTTGCTAGCTTGCCAGCT
>NW_019737585.1:0-942 GCF_002891405.2 Cryptotermes secundus
AATTGACTGGAAATGAACCGAGTCCCATGGTACAAAACATCTGTGTAAATGATTTGCGTTTGATTCTGATTGCTGAATGTGCACAAGACCCTGTCTTGTTGAGTGGAAACAGACGTGACATGACATGACGTTCTCCTGCAGTTATGTTAATTCAGCGTTGGAAGCTAATGATTAGTAGAGTGTAGTCACTGAAACAGATTGACAGCTTATGCACATAATTCAGCAGCATCATATGCTTTTTGATGTATGTTATCTGTGGTCTTCTGCCATTACATGTTAGTAAATTCATTGATCAGTTAGTTACAGATTGATATATCACTTGGATTGAGTGTATTGAGATAACGGTTATGGATTGGTCAGATGAATACAAACTTGGCTATATTGGACATTGCAGACAAGATATCTGTTTGCGGGATACTTGGTATATTAATTACAAAAAGAAATTTAAAGAAAGGTGGGTTGATTCTGCTTGTGGAGAAATGAAGTAGTACAGAGAATTTAATTGAAAAGCTCAAGAAAGATGTACTTACATCTTATCATTATTAATATCAGCAGAGAAACTGAGTGGAGCGGTCTGTTATAAGATCAGAAAAGAAAGTGGTTTGGCACTGGGGCACTCCTTTGCCTTAGAGCGAAAGAGTCAACTGAAAATTGTGAAGTAAGTTTCAGTGTAATTATATAATTCTTGAATAAAATTAGGCAATGTTATTAATATTATTAATTGGAATTCAGAGGTTTCATGTAGTGGAGTGACACTAGAGGAATAGGTTTTAAATGTACTTAAATTCTGTGTTGTTATGCCCCTCCCTACGTACCCGTTTTCTTCACTGCCTGAACTGCATCATAACTGAAGCCAATTCTTTGTCACTCTCAGCAAGTAATCTCAGATTACTGACATTTTTTTTTGCCAAGGAACGCTTGCTTCATTTATCATAAGATGTA
>NW_019737586.1:0-4173 GCF_002891405.2 Cryptotermes secundus
CCTTGAGTCATGAGGTGGGAACGTTACCCCTAGACTACGGAGATCGCCTAGCCTGTAGGAGTAAGTTCAGGAAAGCCTCGGAGGTTACTGCCATCACCGGATTATGCAACTGTCCCTGCTTCAGTTCCCTTCAGCTTATACCCCGTTCCAAATATTAGTGTCAGTATCATCACTTCCCTGGTACGCTCGGTGTTGGTGAGTAAACCGTAGCTGCCAGTATGTGAAGTCTAAGGCCACTTGATTGGACTCCCAAGGCATTAAGAGGGATATGGACGTCGGAAGGCCCTCAGCCCTAATCAAAAACCTAAAGAAACCAGGAAAGTATATAGAAATAAACCCGGAAAAGTAAACCAATAGAAAAATCAACCATATTAACTACAGAACCTAAACACGCGCTCCGGCCCCAGTGAGCGTGGAGTCCGATAGCCCTTCATCTAAATACTGAGATTCAGAAATGACACCTGTGTGGACAGATAATAAAACCCACCCAATTAAAGAAAACCACAAACTGTCAGAACCATGCAGACCCAAGTCAGCCTCGCCCGTGATAGGCCCTTCTGGCAATCACAGCCTTACAGTGGCTGCAGATGTACACTGCTCCCAAGGTGCACAGAAACCTGCATTATCTGCAAGAGCCTCTTCTGTACCGCCTAACCCAGATGAGATAGCGGAGGATAATGACTTCACCGTCATTACCACAGAAAGAGACAAAACAAAACAAAAGTAAAGCCAACCATAAGAGAATCCGCCATTAATACAGCTTTGCCATCCTCTCCCGCTCCTGAGAGTTATGTTTCTGGTAGCTCAGAGCACAAGAACAACAAATTTCTGACTGCTCTCAGAGAGAAAATTCCGCCCGTCGTCATCCACCGCCACTTCCAAGGTGACAGGACCAGACTTAAAGATTTTCACTCAAAATTCCAGCCTATAGGTTTCACAACCTGTAGAATAACAGCTGGCATAGCATGTCAGACTTCAGCGTACCAAGATTAACTCAACTTACAAAGCTTCTTAAAAGAAAATAACCTTCCATTTAATCTCATTAAGCACAACGATTCCAAGCCGTACAGGTTGGTTATCAAAGGCATCCCTCATACCAACCTTCCTAAAGCCATTCATGATGAACTACTTGCCCTTGGGCTGGCAGTTCAAAACGTTATCCCAATGACCACGTGGAGAGACAAAACCCCTCTGCCCATGCACATAATTCAGCTAGACAATGTTCCACAGAGCCAGAAAATTTCGCAGTTGTCCCACCTGTGTTACATTAGAATCACTGTGGAGCCTTATAAGGGACACGCCGTGCCGCCTCGGTGCGCACGGTGTCAGCAAATCTTCGACGTGGCGGCAAACTGTCAGGCTCCTCCGGCTTGTGCCCACTGTGCAGAGGAACATTGCTCGTGGCAATGTGAAAAACGTTTTGAACCGAACTTTGTGCCCACGTGCGCTCTGTGCAAAATCGGAGATCACGGCTCCAAGTACAGAGGTTGCCCCTATTTTCGGAACCTCATGGAAAAGGAGATGAGAAGTAAACCTCAGCCTGAAGAGTTGAATAATCGCCAGCCTTCTAATGTGGGCAGAGCGCGAAACTCGTTTCAGTCTATCCATCCGTAAAATCCTCCCTCTAAAACCCTCCACGACTATCCGCCTATGAGTCCCGGAAACGCTTGGAGCAGGCCTCTGAACTTTTCCACTTCACAACTGCCCCAACCTCCCCCTCCTCCACGTTTAAATCAACCGCGTAACCTTCCGTCCAACTACATGTTTGTACCTCACACGGAATTTCCGCAGCTTTCCCATAAACTGAACTGCACTTGCAACTTGCACCCCAACCCTTCAGCCAGCTGCAACAGAACCCGTTAAAGCTGAAACCCGCATTTCTTCTCCTGCACAGAAGATAGTTGCTTCACCCTCTCCCCCCCGCATCAGGGGTCGGGCCTAACTCTGATTCTTTGGTCGTCCTCAATTCTCGGCGATCTGCCCCCAGTACAGTTTTAAATGAGGTCACTACACAACACATGCGTTGTTAAGGAACGTGGAGCGCATTACGCACAGTTTCAACAACAAAGCTACAGTAACCTTATTCCTGGATACTGAAGGAGCATTCGACAAGGTCTGGACCACCGGGTTGATTGCCAAACTCATTGCGGCCAAAATTCCACCACACTTCAATCATATAATACATAACTATCTCCAGAATCGATTATTTGTAATGAATTAAAACTCTTATTCAAAACCTACGCTCCATTTAGGCTGGAGCGCCTCAGGCTGGTTTACATGGACCCACACTTTTTAATATTTATATTAATGACACTCCTTCAACTGAAAATGAGTCCAGCAAATACAGATATTTACCTATGCTTCATAGATGTTAGACAAGCATATGATAACAATAATTAGGAAGAAATTAAGGATGATTATGTCCACCTTTGGTATTCCATCAATGACAGAAACAATCAATCAAGTTAAAATCGAGAAGCCGAATCAAGGATTAAAACATGGCGATAGTTGGCACCATCACTATTTAACTTGGTATTGCAATATATAGTGAGGAAATGTAATGTAGACACAAGCAACACAATAGCGTATAAACCAATGCAAATAATGACGTATACGGATGATATTATTATAGTATCGAGATCCCTAGGAGCAATGAAGGAGACATATAAAGAAATAAAAACCATAGCAAAAACAACTGGCTTAGAGGTGAATGTAAATAAAACTAAAATGCTGATACAATCCGGAAGGAATCCAAGGCAAACTGGAGAAATTAACATGGAAGGGGGCGGGATAGAAATAGTTGAAGACTTGATATACAGGGTGATTCACGAAGTTTTACCCCGGCTTATGGTACATATTCCAGGGGTTATTTCCTGCAAAATTTCCTTATAAACTTGTGGTCGATTTTCAATAGTTACGGAGTAACAATAAATTCTCGAAACGCATCATTGTGAATGCAGAGCTAGGCCCCCCCCCGACTGGGCGACCATGCGTTCCAGTCAGCTGTGTCAGCAGAAAGGCAGACCGGCTGGAATGTTGCACATAAGTACGCAGAGCGATCCAGTCGTAAACAGGATGTTGTGTTGGTGACTTTGTGAAGTTAAGATGTCGTACAGATTTTCCACTGAAGAATATGCCGATATGGTGTTTGTTATACCAAAATGCTTTGTTTACATGGCGGTTCTTTTCCGTACTCTCTTTTTAAATGCACGTTGCACTGCTATAACAGACGAACATCTCGCATATTCCAACAAACAAAAAATCTTTTCTTGCTTTGTCGCCATTTTTTTTATTGAGAGATATATTGGGCGTCGGGCTGGAGGGCCCATTCTGCCAATAACAAGCTTAAGTTAGAATTTGTAACATGTTTACAAGTAGGTTCAAAATTAAAGCTTATTTACATTGAGTTTGCAAGTAGGCTTAATATGAAACAGGTTTATAGCATGCTGATGAGTAGGTCTAAACTGAAATACGTGGCTAAGTGAAGGCAGTTGTTGGTGGAGTAGATACGGTTTGTATCTCATTTATGTAGCAAGGACTAAGGTATATTCATTAAATGGTGATGTCGATGCGGGTTAGGTAACGAGCAATCGATGCAATAATCCGAGAGTCCATGTCCCTGAGGAGGGGTTCGATCTTGTACGGGGGGTATTCATTGTGCTTAATCAGGTTTCTGAACATGTCTTCTCGTGCCGCATCAAATCGTTTGCATTGCCATAAGATGTGCCTGGGAGATTCGATATTTTCTCCGCAGTCGCAAATCGCGTCGGGAACAATATTGAGTCTATGGAGGTGGGTTTTCAGGCAGTAGTGCCCGGCTCGAAGTCTGTTGAGCGTGACGATGGGCTTCCGGTGGAGCTTAATCTTGTTGAACCAGGGGTAAGGTACATCAGCGAAGTAATTATCGAAGTAATATTTGCTTTGTGTGCTCCCTTGAGTAGCCCCATGCGTAAAAATCCTTTAACATTTTCTGTTTCCAACAGGCTCTAAGGTCGGTCCAGGGTAATAATAGTTGGGAGTCTATGCCTTTGTAAACACTCTCTTTTGCCGCCATGTCGGCCCGTTCGTTGTGGGTGATTCCAATGTGGGCAGGTATCCAGTAGAAGTGAACGATTTTACCCTTTTCTTCAAGCATGAGGAGTTGCTCTTTAATGGTAAGTATTAGATGACTAC
>NW_019737586.1:4835-5405 GCF_002891405.2 Cryptotermes secundus
TAAGGAGCGTATCCCAAAGAAAATATTATACAGTACAATAGGTGGTAGGAGACGTGCTGGGAAACCAAGAACTAGATGGATTGATGCGGTGGAAGAAGATGCAAAGAAGTTAATGGGCGTAAGGAACTGGAAGAGAGCAGCGCAGGATAGAGAGGAATGGAGGGTCTGGGTAAGGGAGGCCAAGGCCCGACTCCGGGCTGTTGCGCCATAGAAGAAGAAGATATCTTGGTTTAAGGAAACAAAAGTATGTTGGTATTACAGGCAACTGTACCCTATATTAAACAAATCCTCCACCACTGACATTAATTTAGCGTTGGTAATTTATAGATCACTCCATTCCGTATTGTCATATGCCTCCCCCGCATGGGGCTATGCTGCCAACACTCACATAAATAAATTACAGACATTTCAAAATAAAGTCTTCGGGATAATAACAAAATTACCCAGGGTAACACCAATTGCAACCTTACACGAACAGACGGGAATGTCATCAATAAAAAGTCATTTCAAGAGGTTAGCGGGGACATTGTATCAGTAGTTGGTAACCAGCGAAAACAGATTCGGGCACTA
>NW_019737586.1:6422-11212 GCF_002891405.2 Cryptotermes secundus
CGCTGAACGGTGTAACTAACTAACGAACTGAAGAAGTCCATAGAAGCGCTGTCATTCTTGGTTCCCGGTCCCGCGGCGCGATCCATCTTGCTACATTGTTACGAAATGTCTACTAAGGTGGGGTCAAAAATCCTACGGTAGGATGCTAATGGGCCGGGTAGGTTACTAATGCCCGTTTCATTTACCACATAGTACAGTAGTATTTAATTCTGATATAAAAAAAATAAAGAAAATACAGTGGACCTAGTAGATGGTCCTCAATACATCAATACACAAGGGTGAGGACCCAACTCTTTCGTTCTGCCGTATCCTAGGTAGCCCATCCTTTTGTTAATTTTGTAGAACTTAATTTAGCAAAATATGGGGCCTCCCCCAACCTGATTGGGGTCAAATAGCTTGGTAAGCCCGAATTTATTTACTTACAGTCCGTTGGCCCAAGTTCTAACCCCCCACCCATTTTTCTTCAAGAGAGGGCCCTCTAGGACGCCCTCAACTCCCTGCCGGCTACTCCTGCTGTTCCTACTTCCACGGCGTCGTCGCTGCCAGAGGAGCCTACGCTACCTCTCTCTCTCTCGAACGCCTCGTTACCCACTGCCTCGTGTCGCTCTCCCTGCCTCGTACACTGCGTCTACCACGGGCTGTGTTGCTACTTCACCGATGCTTTTCAAAAGTAGCTCCGACAGGAGCGTCGCACTCGTAACAACTTTTGGCATCAGTTTATATTCTATCTCCACTTCCTTCCAAGAGTGCATGCTCTCGGTTCACGGTAACAGTTCTAACGCTATTTCATTATGTCGAAGCCATCTCTTGCTCCTGTGTGCTCACCACCATCACAGACGGCTTATCTGCCATTTTGTCCGTGTGTTGGTTTATGTCTCCTCAGCACATGCAATTAGTCCCGAGTCGTGGACACCGCAGCACAGAGCTGCTCTCGTTTTGCAGATTTGGGCTCGTGCAGTGTATGTATCGTGGTGCGTGACCCCTCTCAAGTGCCGTGGTAAATACGTGTATATGTACCACCTGCTCTGTTCTTAAAATCTGTGCGTTTTACACTCCATAGTATATTCCCGCAATAAACAGCGATTATTTACCTAAAAATATGAACCGGTTGATATTTGTTGTGGAGACCGAGTGTTTCCTGTAAGGGTACAAACTGGATTTTTAGCCTACTTTCCATATTTTGGAAAAAAAAAATAAAAGGTTTATGAGATAACCTTGCTATCTGTGTGTCTGTGTATTCCCGTTTCCAGTGCGGTACTTATCATGACAACGGATAGTTATGCAGATGTTCGCGTGCCTGACTTTCCCTTACTTACTCTACGACCATGCGGTGGCGTGGCCGTCTCTACTATCTAATATAAAATCGGAAAGGAGAATTCTGCAGCATATTGTCACAGTGACGTGGCGCCTTTCAGTCTGTGTCTCTGGCGGACGGTGTGGGCAGTACTGCTTCGCACCCGTATAGCAGTGGTGCAATGAATACAGCGGATGTAGCGTTAATTTCGTCCTTTTATTTATCAGCACTGCCTCTGTACGCCCAATCGCCCTTCTATACCCGGCAGCTGTTAGCCGAATTCGCTGTGGATTTGGTCGAGTCCGCTGTCTATACTCGTATGCATGGTGCGTGTGCGTTATGTCAGGGACCAAGTATCGGTACGTCACCGTCCTTTCCCAAAACACTGCAACTGCTGTCCATCCATTTCACATGATATTTCTCTCCCGAAGAATACTGTCTTCTGGGATATGACACCGTGTAGTCTGGCATGAGTTCACTGACGTTTCGGAGGAACGTACCGCCTCCGTCTTCAGAACTGGCTGTGCTTGTCGCCTACTTGGGTTACTCTTCAACACCGACGATGGGAGCAGTGCAGTAGACTCCACGACATCTCCGGAGACTCCCGCCGCCTGATGTGCAGCCGTTAAGAAAAATGTTCAGCGCGCATGTCCGGCCCCCGGTTTTACTGTGAGATTTGTACATGTTTAATCCGAAATCCCCCCCCATATCACCCATTTTAGCCGAGCTGACGTTGCCGCTGAAGCGGGGCGACTTGCTCATCTCATGCGCCGAGGCGCGGTCACGTCGTGTCCCCACAGAGGTGACGTGCCCCTCTCACACGTCGACCTACGGAAGAGCGAGTGTGCAGGAAGCTGTGTACTGGGGAGGGGGACTTCGTAATGTCAAAGAGGATGAGATGAACAGATATGTAGCGCGCATGGAAGATGAGCATAGAACCAGAACAGAGATCTCACTTACCTCTCGACACCAAATGCTGTATGTTCCTCCGAAACGTCGGCGAATTTCTGCCTCACTTTACAGCGTCACTTTGTAGAAGATACTGTTCACATCAGACAAATTGTCCTGACGCCCGGAATATTAGCAGAGAACGGTGTGGGATTTATGTCTGGTACACAACCCATAAATGTGCGTCATACGTATTGGTCTTCTGGCCTGAACAACTGCCATTTCTTGTGGGAACTCGTCCAGAATCATGGTTTATTTAAGGACACTTTCAGTAGCCCAGACTGTCTCATCAGATGTGATATTCGATGAATAATGAATTTGAAGCAACAGAGAGGAAGTGGCTGTGCTCTGACCATGTTTCGGGCGACTACAGAAGATCACGAAATAATACAGTCAGCAATGTCGGTTTCCGGGCCGAGATTAGAACCTGGGACCTTCCTAGTACGATACCGCAGTACCGTGAACTCTACCGCGACATTCGTTGGCCTTAAGTAATGACGCAGAGACACGAGTTAGTTAGGGTCGCGGTGTGGCAGTTAAACTATGGTTGTGAAGGGGGGAGGTATGTCCCTCTGAAGCCTGACGTCAGTACAACTGCTGGGGGGCATCAGTTCCCTGTTCTATATAAATTGAAGCCTGAAGGAGAGAGAGAAGCTGAGTTTAGGGCGATGCGTTACATTTTGAAGGTGGGGCTGAAAACTTATCCTCCTTTGAAGGTTCCTGGTCAGTACCCACTCGTCGTCTGGTCTACGTACTTTTGGGAGGGTAAAGCGTTGGGAAATGGACTTCAAAAGAGAAGCAAGGAAACAGGGGGAATAGGAGAGAGAGAATAAAGAAGTGGGGGAGGTGGTTAGCGAAACTGTCTCCCCAGGCAGTGCCCTCTTCTCCTTCAGGTACACGCTGTTTCGGGAAACTGTCGCTGTGCATTGTGGGAACGATACGGAGGACACAGAAAATATAAACAGGACGGTTTTTTTAAATAGACAAGACGATGGATAATGTCCAAAAACATAGCACTAGTACATATACAAGTATACTTACTTACTTACTCATGGAGCTGAGCCCTTCTGGAGGAGCCGCCAATTCTGCAGCTGCTCAAGAATTTCCCAGCGTTTTGTGGAACGCGAAGGTTCATTACCGTGTTCACAAGAGCCCTCCACAGGTCCCTGTTCTGAGCCAGATCAATCCAATCCATCCCATCCTCTCTCTCTCTCTAAGATCCATTTTAATATTACCCACCCACCTACGCCTTGGTCTTCCCAGTGGTCTCTTTCCTTCTGGCTTTCCCATCAATATCCTATACGCATTCCTCGTCTCCCCCATTCGTGCTACATTCCCTAGCCACCTAATCCTCCTTGACTTGATCATTCTAATTATATGTATCTGTGTTCCGCATGGTTCTCACATTAAAAGCGACTGTTTCCATAAGCAGCATTAACCGGTTTGGGGGGGGGGTAGTGAGAGAGATACAAAGTGTGAAGAAACTGAGAGACAACACACATGCCGTTGGAAGGGCTGCATTAGGGCGAAACTGTGATGTTACCATTGCGGAGTGGAAGATACATGTGAAGCAAGCAGTGAAATTTGGGTACAAACTCACCATTTGTTCTAGGAACGACGAATACCACGGAAAACCTTGGCCAACTTGGTCTCTGTAGTGGAGTCAGAGTCTATTTCATGTGAGGTACGGAAATGGTATTGCAACGTGACGCCTGCAAGCCGGAATAGGATACGGTGCTTTCTGTGGGGGACGCTCCGGGGCTATATAACGAGGATCTCACTGAGTCGAGTTCCGAGTTAGCAGTTACAGCAGAGAACTGGGAGAGTCGGCAGTCGAAGGTGATTGTGAATAATTGCAAGAAAGAAATTAGGCACTGGAAGGAGTATTTCATGTGGGATTTGAAGTTACGATGAGACTGTTATGAATCAGTTGCCAGGAAACGACTAGTGGAGGGTAACAGGCTGGAAGACACTAGTGAGTGTGTGTGTATGTATGTATGTATATATGTGTTTGTTTGTGTGTGTGTGTGTGTGACGGTGGGCTCTAAAGTGTGGAAACAGCAACAGCGCTTTAATTGTGAGTGGTGTGTACAACTGTCAATAAATCTTATCAACAAATCCATACTCCGTCAAATAGTCACACCCCCCAAATACGTCATAGTATTTGTTACGCCGTGGTGGCAGGGGGCGTGGAGGTATCCCACCGCTGCCACCACTGTTACGCTCTTACGTCCTTACGACAGGGGTGGATGGGTTATCTCACCGCTGTCTTCACTTTTATGCCGTCGCTACACCTCTATTATGCCGTGGTGACAGGGGGCGTGGAAGTATCCCGCTCTGTCACCCTGTTTAGTATGCTGCCACCATCTTGTTATTTCAAGAAATCTAGTAAACTTATCATAGCTTGCGTCACTGTCCTGGCTTAACGCGCAGTTCACCGGAGCCTTGGGAGGTATTGGAGTCGTCAAGGAAGAGGGTAACACTTAAGGAAATGTTGGGTTGAATTAAACGCGTACACATTCCTATCCTATTCACCTACGTCGTTATA
>NW_019737586.1:11323-15203 GCF_002891405.2 Cryptotermes secundus
GAATGATAGAATGATTCGTCTAGGGTTTATATAACATCTGGTTGCTGACTCGTCGTGTTCCGGGTATATTGGTCCTCCTACGCTGACGTGATTTTGGGTCGGTGTGGCTTGATTATTGGTTGTCGATCGAGAAGGGGTTGACTCTTTTGGGGGTTCCGCCTTCTCCTACTCAGCGTTTTCCGTCTGGCATAGTGCTTATGACCTACTTCATATAGCTCTTCCTCAGCGTCAGCGTTATTACGCTGCCGCGTTAACATTCTGATTAGTCAGGAATTGCTTGTACACTTCCTTGTAAACCCAAGCTTCCCGGTTCATGTCCTCATTACTGTTTTTTAATCTTACAGTCTAATTATTGTGATTCCAAATTTACCCAAAAAACTACATCTACATGCACGTAACCTTTGATCCATCACAGTATTTATGCATTATGGAGACGAATCGTTGTCACGACTTAGAAAATTCCACTTCCAGTAACTTTGCGTGCCTCATTTCCTAACGACTTACCTTCTCTCTAAATTCCCTTTACCAGATCAGCGAGCGGATACATCGTGGCAACCTTCAGAGCCAGCAAAATTCGCTGCGTCCCCACGTTCCCACTTCTCCCTCCTCAAACTTTCATTTCACTCACTCTCTCTCGCTCGAACTTTGAGGCTTCAATGCATGTCCCACAAATTCCAGCCAGTCCATGAGTTCTGAGACGCCACTTTACTTAAAATACTAAACACGTTTCCGTATCGAGCCCAAAGCCAAAGGAGCATTACCATGTGTATAGCTAAATTCGTAAACAAACGCCGAGGGATGTTGGCTGCTGTGATATCGATCACGTCAGAGGCCGCAGCATGCACTGCGGCCACACATTTACGCGAAAAAGGGAGCGTCACTCAAGGGTCCAGTTCTATAGACCTGTAACACCCCAAACTGGAAGAAGTCCAAGGTCACACTTCTACTTTAACACAAAAAGCTCTGCATTCTAGTCAGAGAGTGTATTCATGCATTCGGTGTGGTTATCATAATAAACAGCGGCTGTTTCCCCAAACAGCATTAACCGGTTAGATTTAGCGGGGGGTACAGGACGTCAGATGGGATGGAGGTGGCAGGAGACTATACACTTTTCTAGGGAAAGGGGAATGAATATCATGAATTAGGTACAGGTTTCTTTGTACATAAGAGAATCGTATCAGCAGTTAAGGGGGTAGAGTTCGTTAGTGATAGGATATCATACATAATACTAAAAGGTAACTGGAGTGATATCACTGTTATGAATGTCCACGTCCCAACAGAAGATAAAATTGATGACATAAAGGATAGATTCTATGAAGAACTAGAACATGTATTTGATAAATTCCCCAAGTACCTTATGAAAATTTTGTTAGGAGATTTCAATACCAAAGTAGGGAGGGAAGACATTTTCAAACCAACGATTGGGAATGAGAGTTTGCATGAAATTAGTAATGATAATGGAGTTAGAGTTGTAAACTTTGCCACATCAAAACATCTTACTGTCAAAAGTACATTGTTCCCATATGTTAACATCAATAATTTTACCTGGACATCTGATGGGAAGATACACAATCAAATAGACCACATTTTGATAGATAGGAGACGGCATTCAAGTATACTTGATGTCCGATCATTCAGGGCAGCAGATTGTGATACTGACCACTACCTGGTGGTGGCAAAGGTTAGGGAAAGACTGGCAGCGAGCAAGCAAATAACACACAGAGTTCATGTGGAGGGGTTCAATCTCAAGAAATTAAACAAGGTAGAGGGTAAAGAGCAGTATCGTGTTAAAATCTCAAATGGGTTCGCAGCTTTGGAAAACTTGGAAACTGAGGTGGATGTTAATAAAGCTTGGGAATCTATTAGAGAGAATATAAAAATGTCTGCCAAAGAGAGTCTAGGTTATTATGAACCGAAGAAGCATAAGCCAAGGTTCGATGAAGGATGCTTAAAATTATTAGATCAAAGAAAGCAGGCCAAATTGCAATGGTTACAGGATCCAAGAGAGTTAAATGGGGATAATCTGAACAATATAAGACGTGAAACCAGCAGGCATTTCAGGAATAAAAAGANTTACCAGCCTAGCAGTAACTTAGTGAAGGAGAGAAGGGTGATCTGCTTGCAGATTCCCACAACATTTCGAATAGGTGGAGGAACTACTTCTCTCAGTTATTGAATGTACACAGGGTAAGTGATGTTAGGCCGACAGAAATCCATACGGCTGAGACGTTAATCCCTGATCTTAGGCCTTTTGAGTTTGAAAATGCTATTGAAAAATTGAAACAGTATAAATCGCCAGGTAGTGATCAAATTCCGGCAGAACGTATTCAAGCAGGAGGTGAAATATTACGTTCTAAGATTCACAATCTGATTGTTTCTATTTGACATTAGGAAAAATTGTCTGATCAGTGGAAGGAGTCTATTATAGTACCAGTTCACAGGAAGGCTGATAAAACTGACTGTAATAATTATCTGGGGATATCACTGCTATCAACTTCATACAAAATTTTATATATTCTACTCTCAAGGTTAAGTCCATATATAGCTGAAATCATTGGGGATCATCAGTGTGGGTTTCGACATAACAGATCAACTACATATCAGATCTTTCGCACTCGTCAGATATTGGAGAAAAAATGGGAGTACGATGAGACAGTACATCAGCTATTCGTAGACTTCAAGAAAGCCTATGAATTAAAGCCGCGCCATAGCTCAAGCGGTTAGTCGCTGGCTTCCCACCGCGGCGGCCTGGGTTCGATCCCGGGTCTGGTCAAGTGGGATTTGTGCTCGACAAAGTCGCGCTGAGGCAAGTTTTCTCCTAATACTTCGGTTTCCCCTGCCAATCTTCATTCCACCAATTTCTCCACAATCACCCTCACCTATCATCTAGGGCTGGTACAATAGGCCAGAAATGGCCACAGTACAAGGGACTTAGTCCTACCCCACTATCAATAAAAAAAGTATATGATTCGGTTAGGAGGGAAGTATTGTGCAATATTCTGATAGAGTCTGGGGCACCCATGAGATTAGTTAGGCTGTTTAAAATGTGTTCAAACGAAACTTATAGTAAAGTATAGGTAAACATTTGGCTGATACATTTTCTATCCAGAATGGTCTAAAACACTGCCACTCCTTTTTAACTTTGCTTTAGAATATGCAATTAGGAAGGTCCAAGAAAACCAGGTGGAACTGAAATTAAACTAGACACATCAGCTGTTGGTCTATGCTGATGATGTGGATCTAGTGGGTGATAATATACACACCACAAAGAAAAGCACACAAACTTTAACCGGCACTAGTAAGGAGGTTGGTCTAGAAGTTTACACAGAGAGAACTAAGTATATGTTGCTGTCTCATCACCAAACTACAGCGCAAAATCATAACATAAATATAAGAAACAGATGTTTTGAAACTGTGGCACAGCTCAGATATTTGGGCACAGTGATACGGGATGGAAACCTGATTGAGGAGGAAATTAAGAGGAGACTGAACTCGGGTAATGCTTGTTACCCTTCAGTCCACAACATTTTGTCTTCTCGTCTGCTGTCTCAATACATAGAAATTAGAATATACAAAACATTCATTTTTCCTGTGGTTCTGTATGGCTGTGAAACTTGGTATCTGACATTAATGGAGGAAGATAGACTGAGGGTGTTTGAGAACAGGGTGTTGAGGAGAACATTTGGGCGGAAGAGAGATGAAGTGACAGGAGGTTGGAGTAAACTGCACAGTGAGGAGATTCACAACTTGTACTCTTCTCCAAGCACAGGGTTACTATAAATGATTCATTCGTTTTGAAAACGCTATATTTTCCAAAGCATTACACATACAAATGTGATTGATATATAAAAAGAACCATAAACTCACCAAGTTTTCTTCA
>NW_019737587.1:0-393 GCF_002891405.2 Cryptotermes secundus
GTGTATGCGTTTATTCTGTGTTTGTGTTGACCTGTGTGTAGGTAGAGGCCTTGCGATAAGCTGATCACCTGTCCAAGGAGTCCTACCGCCTGTAAAATGATCATGAAACTGAGAAATCAGTCCCATGCTCCACTGTGGAAGCAAGAGGAGAGAATTTTTTTTTTAATTCATGTGAAGAACTGAATTAACTAATTGCTTATCAAAACAATATTAACTATTGAATATGGTGCAATAAGCCAGAAGTGGCCACAGTAAAAGGAACTTAGTCCTACCCCACTAACATTAAAATAATACTACTGAATATGTTCTGAATCTGATATATGTGTTAAACTGAAAATAATGGTGTACGCATTAGGAGTAGAGAGATTAAGAATAATTCTGAGGCCCGTCTGT
>NW_019737588.1:0-7349 GCF_002891405.2 Cryptotermes secundus
ATCTCAATTCATTATGCATTTAATAACTACATGATCATTTCATGCCAAAAATGAACATGCTGGTCAAAAGGCAATTTGTATTCAGTGAGTGCTCAGTTTCAGTCTTGGACAGGACACCAGCTATCTTGAGTGAATTTTCTGTAATTCTCCTCAATCCTTCCTAGCAAATGTTTGGATAGTACCTCAGTTAGGCCATGAACACTTCCTTCCAAATCCATTCCAGTTCATCATCCATCAGTCAACCCATCAACTAATGCTTAATAATACTGATATTGAAATCATTGTTAAATAACCTATGAAAATATGCCATGTTCTTCATGTTTCTTTGGCATGATATCGAGCAAACTATAGTTCGAACTGCTCACTGCCAAGTAATGACACTGATTATGTGATATGTAGAAATGACAGAGAACATTTCATAGGGGAACTGCACAAAATGCAATGTTTTTCCATTCACGTCCAATTCATACCTGCTACTGTTCCTTCCAGTCTTTGCTGACAACACTTTTCAATGATGTCAAGTTCAATAAGTTAAAATGGAATGCACAAAATGCATTATGACATGAAACATGCACAAAAAATATAATATTTATACATAATTCTATATTCTCAAACACAAACATTCATAAATCATAGTTACACTATTAAAAGACCAGTAACCGGTCTAAGTGCATGGGGAAACCCACCCCCTCAATACGGAATACGGAATACACTATTAGAATGCATATTACATCATGTAATACTCCAAAATGTCTAAAGTCTATGGGACAATGTACATACCATGTACTTCAAGTGTGGCAGTGGCATCTACAGAATCATCCCTGTTTTCAGCCCGACACTGGTATGTGCCTTGGTCCTGCTCTATAACTTCACTAATCTGCAGGCTGCCTGTCCCCACCTTGTGGAACCGACTGCCAAGCTCCCTACAACAAAATTCAATAAAATTACAGCATTACTTCACAGATGTATGGGACAAACAAAAGTACTTCTCAGTATCCCATGGAAACTGGGGAGGCAACGCAAGATGCCCCCCCCNTAAATACTAAAGTCACAATGAAATAAAAATTATTTATTTGTAGGACATTTAACAATGCTGTATCAAAAATAGCACTGCATAAGACAATGCAGTTCTGACCTACTACACAGTAATATTCTGGCATTTTCCTTGCAGAACAAGGAAAACCATAAGAAGTCTTGCAAGTTAAGATAATCACTGCCACAATTTGAAACAGATCACTTACAAATTAAAGTTACTACTGGGCTAACCTACTTGGTCCAAGACATCCTGTAACCATGCTCTTTTGCTTCACATCTGGATGTGAGTGCCTGGCAGTCTAGTTACAAAGAGATTACTGATCAATCTATATGCAACCTACGAACACAACTGGTTTTCTTAAAAATGTCAAGAGCATTACAGAGCACTGCTGTGTTAACACGTTTGGTAATTCTTCAGAAACTGATCATGGATAATATGATCACATACACAGACTTCTATTTCTGCCATGGGACCACATGCCATACAGCAGACAGCATCAACAAACAAAACAAAAAACACAAACTCCGCGATTTTAGTCCGCAAGCAAACCATACCGACCGAACGCTGCTTGTCGGTGAAGTTTAGTGCCAACTTTTGCGGATACAGGGTGTTGCATGGTCAGCGCAACAAATCCCCATGGCCGTTAATTTCGGTTTTCTAGACCGGAGCCGCTATTTCCCTGAAATAGCTCCTCAATTATCATCATGAGGCTGAGTGGACCCCATTCGAGACTCACTACTTCTCAGAAAAAAATCTGGTAGAGCTGGGAATTGAACCCGGACCTCCCTCTGGATCTATAGCCAGGAACTAAATGTCCAATGATACCATCCACTCTAATAAGCCTGCTGGTATAATTTACATGACAAGGCAAGGCAGAGATGTGTAAGCACCCATCAGCTGCACTATTAGTTTATCATAATGTAATAACTCTACTGCATAAGAAATTTTTTAATGAAATTTATCCTTCAGACTGAATTTCAACCTAAAATGGACTGAGCATCGACTTAGCATGATGGCTCAAAACACATTTAAATAAACACTGACCAGAACAAAACAAGTTTCACACAGAAGTTTCACTGACTAGTGAGATTAAGATCCCATATTACATTGTGTAAATTGTATCTGTGAACATATTTATAATAATCATACCAATTTCGAAGAGTACTGACTTCTAAGATGTTATACTATACAGTCTGGTTAGAAGTTTACAAATGTTTAGGAGCAATGCACTGCCTCCATCTTCAGGGTCAAAGTGGAGGCAAGCTATAAGCAGAGCAAGGTGACAATGGAGGCAGAATATGCCTCAAAAATGTTGGTAAATTTCTACAAGACTACACAGTGTAACATTCCAGAAGACAGTACACTTTACAGTCACCACCACACCTCAAATCTCAGATTAATTTTTTTTTAAATGAAAGTCATCCAGCTGTTAGTGTCCATTCCCTTCAGTAGAGCTTAACACCTCATCCACTTACGCCATATCAATGGTGATGCCATCCTTCAGCCATGTCAGCCATGGTCGAGGGTTGCCATTGGCTGCACAGTCCAGTGTCACAGTGCTGCCCTCAATTACCACAGATGACCTGGGTGTTGCCACAAACACAGGTGGCATTATGTTTGCACCTGCTTCTGCCAACAGAAAACATGACACTCAGTGCAATGGAAGCTGTCTCTGACATCAGGCACTATAATTAATGCAGTGGTGCAACAGTCAGTCCCAAAACATTATTTGTGGTTTCCTGAGTATTTGCAAGCAGATGTAAATAAGCCTATTGCTGAATAATTTTTCATTTATCAGCTTTCTAATAGGCCAGAGATGATGACAAACAAAATCCACATGGGAAACAGAGTAATAACAGATTTTCCAACATATTGTGATGTGTCGCGCTAGCTGGACCCCCCCCCCCCCCGCGCGGCCCNCCAGCGGCGCGTGGCGGTAACGTAGCGCTCCCTTCCCCCCTCCGCTGTGACGTAACGCGCAACGCGCGGTGACGTAAGACGGCACGAGGTTACAGCGTTGCTAGGTTATACGCAAACACGGTGACGCGGCACCGCTTCCTACTGTGACGTGGCACGCAACAGGCAACAGCGAACAGAATAAAAGCCGGCTGAGCAGTAAGCGTGAGTTAGTTGAAAGGTGGCCATCGCTGAGTTCAGTAGTAGTCGAGCGACTGTGTTATCAACAGTTCTCAAGGCAGCTACCTACGAGTCAGTTCCGAGAGAGTTCCGAGTTAGCCAGCAACCAGTCAGTTGTATTCTGGCATTTGCAGTGTAGCATTTGTGATACTGTAGATAGCAGTAGTTGTGAATCTGTAATTTGGGTGATTGTAAGTGCGAATGTGAAATAAAATTCGCTATATCAAATACGGCGTGAAGTTATTTGTCGTGTTATACACCCAACACGTGACAATATATATACCTTCCAGCTATAGGACATTTAATTTACCACTTACAACTGTCTACCTGAAAGTAACATTTTAAAGTAAGTAAGTAAAAGTAGAGGTATCCCTGTAATAGGCCGTGGAGGCCCATAGGGTTGTGAGATGTTGAGGATTCCACATTTTCTAGACAATCAGCTCAGATGGCAGTGAGGTTATCAGCCTTATGCTCCGGCCATCCTTTACCCCCAGGAATATTCCTGGTACTCATTTCTGTTAGAGGCTGAGTCAACCCCAGGGCCACAGTGTGGCTGGAAGGATTAGGTAAATTGAAAAAATCCACCTCATCAGGATTTGATACCGTGACCTTCTGGTTTGTAGCACAGTGCCTCAACCAACTATGCTACCATGTGCCCCATGAAACTTTACTCACAATAATACACTTCTGTCAACAATGCAACTATTTTTATTCTTTTCCTTTCACTTTCCCTTTTAAAACATGTTTCAGCCCCAACTGGCCATCATCAGTTATCTTAATTTGTCAAAACTGTTATACTGTATTGAATGTCACTCATTCACGTCACATGCAACTGCAATATTCCATTATTTTAAATGTCGTAATCACAATCTAGCTAACATTAGTTACATTAACATATGCTGTAATTGACGTTTTACTAAAATTTATTACATTTTTTTCTTAAAATTTCTGTAAAAGTCTTTTTTACACCTCACTAGGGTGTCATCCACTTGTCCAGACAATATATTTCAATCTCGTTCCTTGGATGTTTATGTTGAAGTGGTCTGTTGTTTTCTGTATGTAAGCCTGTTTTTGTGGTTACATCTGCAATATATAAAAACCCAAATTTATTATTGTTTTTGATTTTTGTTACTAGTATTACGATTGTTTACATTTACTCACTTTGCCCCTTGTTAATACGTTGCTCTCTCCACTAGCTTATGGTGTTCTCCTCTCTTGTGGTAGATACTGTGCATGTCTATAGTGTGTTTACTTCCATATTTATAGAATACCATGGTGGTGAGGGGTGAGGGGAAGGGCGGGGGAAGTGCGTGTACTGTTGTCTTGTGTAATTTTGTGCAACGCTTTGAATATGAGATTGTGTGTATCAATATGTGTCATCCACATGCAGATTATCCCTACTGATTTTGCAAATGTGATACTTTTCAAGTCTATTCAAATATTTTCTCTTCCACTCTACTGTTATGATTTCCATGGTATCTGCCATTGTTCTGTATGTATGTCCAGTGTTCAATATGTAGTGTGAGAATCCAGTGTTACTGATGTTGCTTCTAATGTCATGAATATGTTCTTTATATCTGGTATTGAATGTTCTTCCTGCCTGTCTGACAGACGTAAATAAAAGGCTCGGGACAGAATCCAGTGGCAGGCTCTCATCAACATGATCAGAACATTTTAGGATCTGCAAAATGCATTAAATTTCTTGACTAAATGAGTAGTTATTGACGTCTCAGAAATTCTGCTCTATGGAGTTAGTTAGCATGGAAACAGCTAAAAATGGAAGTTTCTGATGAACTGCTGTTCAACTTCTGTTTGTCAGTGCACAGAACAAGGATATGACTATGTGCCTGATACGTTCACTGTAACTGATGACAGCGATAATGCTATATGGAGATCATCAAACAAACCTGATGCTGCCAAATAAGTCTAACCTGGACAGCTCAGATCAATGTAATTTTTTAAAATGTTTCAAAAACTCACCAAGATTCATGTTAATGCTGAGTGTAACAGCAATACTGAGACGATGCTGGTCCAGGCTTGAGGCATTACACCGGTAGCTTCCTTGATCTGATGCTCTCACTTCATCAATCTCCAGTGCTCCTGCAATCAGCATGTAGAATTCACTTTTAGTATCTAGACTACATAGCACTGAACAGTAGGATGTCTGATGAAGACTGAATTTTGAAGGAAGTGGTCATGGCCTACCTGAGGTATTATCATGGCATTTGACTGGAGGGACTGATGAAAACTAAGGAAACAGTCAGGACAGAAAATGTTCTGAACAAGATTCTGAAAAGTGAACACATCCCAAATAGAAGATCAGCTCAGGACCAACCCATCCTGTGACACAGAGTAGATTCATAGGGGGTGACCACCTATAACACTACAAGATGCTGATCTTAAAACCTTCAGCCACAATTTTTGTACCTAGAGATTTAATGTGAGAAAGCATGATGCCTTGTTATATTTTGGTAATATGCCTTGTGGAGGCCTTAATTTTCTACATGAAATTCCAGTTTTAAATGGTTATTTAATAACATTGTCAGTATTGAGACTAGACAGCTTTGACAATAGGAAAGACATAAAGCAGTTGGTGGAATTAGGATTGGCAGGAGACACTGAAGTACTTAGAGAACGCCCACCCCAGCGTCACTCTGTACACCATAAATCCCACATGTCCTGATGTGGGATCGAACTCAAGCTTCTGCAGTGTCCGCATGTGTACATGTAATCTCAAAAGCCTTATATACCTTTTAAACACTATGTCAGGTGGGTTATGTGGTAATGTGGCAATGGTAAGTTGTTATCACTTTCTTTCGGGTGTCAGTTTCATTATTCTGCAAAAATGATGATGATGATGATGATCATCATCATCATCATCACTGGCACGACAGCCCTTTGTGAGCCCTGGCCTTCCTGAGGATTGCTCGCCATTCTTCTCCATTCGATGTTATATTCCTTCAGTTCTTTACACCCAAAATTTGTATGTCCTGCCACACACATTCTTCCCATCTCAATCTTGGTTTTCCCACTTTTCTATTTCCTTCTGGTTTAGTATTAAGTATTTTCTTAATCATTCTATTCTCGCTGGCACATATTATGTGTCCAGCCCATTCAAGCCTTTTCACCTTTATAAATCCAATATTGTCTGGTTCATTAAATAGTTTGTATAGCTCATGGTTATACCTCTTCCTCCATATTCCATTTTCTTCCACTGGTCCAAAGATATATCTCAGGATTCTCCTTTCAAATATAGTTAACAGTCTTTCATCCAATCTTGACAGTGACCAGGTCTCAGAGGCATAAGATAGCACTGATCTTTTAAGTACTTTATACATCATAGTTTTTGTTTTCCTGGGTATTAGTTGGGTTTTCAGGTGTTTCCTAAGGCCATGGAGACATTTATTTGCCGCAAGTACACGCTTTTTTATTTCATCACTGATGCCATTTTTACAGTTAACTTCTGATCCAAGGTAAGTAAAACTACATACAGTCTCAAATTTATATGAGCCAATCTCAATATATGCAGGTCCATTAGCACAGTCTTTCTTGGTTACTGGCATGTACTTTGTTTTATTTTGGTTAATTTGTAGATTCATCTTTTTTGCTGCTCTTTCCAAATTAAGAAAAGCTTCTTTCATAGATTTTTGTGTTCTACCAATTATATCGATATCATCTGCAAATTCCAAAATTCGAACTAACTTATAGAATATAGTTCCCCTTGTATTGATGCCTGCATCTCTAACTACAGTAGAACTTGGTTACAACATCATCAAAGGGACCTAAAAATAGTGTCGTTATAAACGAATGTCATTGTAACCGAAATTGGCACTTCCACAGTAGCCTTATGTTAGTCACGTAGAAATCTACCAAAAACCGAGTTAAATGTTGCATTTTTTAGTGAAATACGTAGTTAAGTACAGACTAACGTAAAATTAACGTGGAATTAATATGGAATCTCCATATCGTTTGTACTGTAGAATTCACCAAACCAAATTCGCGGCATACATCAGATTTTTTCCTTTCATTTTCTATTTCACGAATCACTTTAACTTTCTCTTCAATGCTTAAAACTTTCCTTTTCATTGCCATGTTTTCACTACTGCACTTCTCTCGGTTTAGGCAGGAACACTATAGGGTAAGTAGACAATGTGAGGTCCTGTTAGACGAGATTCTA
>NW_019737588.1:8858-16510 GCF_002891405.2 Cryptotermes secundus
ATCCTCATTCCACACTTTAGCATTCATGTCCCCTATGATTATTTTACAATCTCTTTTTGGACATTCGCCATATATTTCATCCAATTCATCATAAAAGGAGTCTTTCTCCTCATCACTTTTATCTTCAGTTGGGGCATGTGCACAAATAAGGCTATAGTTAAAAAAACTTTCCCTTAATTCGTAGTCTACGTGTTCTGTGAGATTTTGCCTGGAAGTCTAAAATAAGATGCTTCCTTTTTTTATTACCAATATAACCTGTTCCAAACATGTGACTCTTCTTCTGACAACTATAGAGTACAACATGATCCCTCTTTTCCATGACTCCTTTACCCAACCACCTCAGTTCTTGTATAGCAGTGATATCTAGTTTATAGCTATCTAGTCGTTCAAGTAGAATTTTTAGTGCTCCAGCTCTGTAAAGAGATGATACACTACATTCCAAGATCCAATTCTCAAATCCTTTAAACATTTTCCAGGTCATCTTCAATAGGTCTGTCTGGCTACTCTTTCCTTGGATTTCTGAACAATTTGGTTTTTATGGTGTGAGGTTGTTGGCTTCATGCCCAACTCCCAACCTGGAGGACCAGGGTATCCTTCTCTGTCTGGCTCCTACCCCTTGACCTGTCCGGCATGGGTGGTCCTTCCAGTAGCTATGCTACTGCCGGCATAGCTCTAAGGGTCTCAGGAGCTCTCAAACCCCACCATCACGATAAGGTGGGGACACGACTGGTGGGGTCTGCAAAATATAGTTCAAATTAAAAATTAAGTTTTGAATTCTGAATGTCAAAGATAACTGTAATGCCCAGACATTAGAACAGTAATACACACTTTAGTTCTGTGAGAATTCTGAAAGTGAAAACTTCTTTCAGCTCTGCACCATCTGCAGCCTCTCAAGTATTCAGGTGGTACTGGTACAGAAGGACCAATACAATATAAACTCACTAATGAATTCAGGAGAGAAACTTATTTCTCCATGAGAATATGGTCTCACCAGAGGGCAGGACCAACATGCGAGTCTCATCCAGGTGTAATGGTCGTTCATCTTTCAGCCATGTGATAGTGGCTTGTGGAATAGCATTCACCCAACAACTGAAGTAAGCTGTCTGTCCTGGGAACACTCGCTGATCTGCTGGCTGCTGCAGTTGTGGCAGGCCTGAAAAATTAAACACAGATGCAACAATATTTGTGGATGTCATGTCAATGTTTAACTGTAAAATGCCTGAAGAATGTGAAAATCCCTGCACTGTAATCCAAACTTGAAAGTAGCAAATATGTATTACAAGACATATTCCATATGGGCATCCAGCATCTGTTTATCCATTCTTCTGCAATGTTTCAGTTCTTGAACACTATGCAAAACTCAAAAGAACTACGTTCATATGTCATCACCAAACTCCAAGACAAAATCATAATATAAAAAAATAAAAATACCTTTAAAAACGTTCAATGATAGAAACAAATTAAAACTGCAGGCATTAAAAAAATTAGGAGACTGAATGTTTGCTACACTCAGTTAAGATTCTTTTGTCTTCCTGTGGGCTATCTCAAATTTTAAGATTCACTTCGTTAACTTATAATTCTACCACTTGTATTGAACAGATGTGAAATTTGGTTTCTTGCATGAACAAAGAACGATACGTTGAAGGTCGTTGAGAACAGCATGCCAAGGAAAATACTTGGCTCTGAGGGCCAGGAGGTAAGAATGGATTGGAGAAAACTGCATAATGAAGAGCTTCCCCACTAAACACAATTAGGGTGAACAATGGTGACAAGATGAGTGGGCCACATGGCACCTGTGACAGAAAGAGAAACGCATACAAGTCTGATAAGGAAATCTGGAGGATAATAAAATAGACCTTAAAGAAACCGGACAGCAGTGTGTAGGCTGGATTCAGCTGGTTCAGGATATGGACTGGTGGCAGGCTCCTGTGAACATGATAATAAATACCAAAAGGCTGGAAATTTCTTATGCAACTCAGTGAGTATTAAATTATCACAAAGAACCATGCTGCATGGTGTTAAATTAACACTACAAATCAAATATATGAATTGCAACATGATTTCTTAGTTTCTATCTATTAAAGTATGGTCTATTTGATTGTGAGGCTTTCCTTCAGGAGTTGTCTAATTTATGAATGTTATGATGTGGGAACACTGTGTATTTGACATTCACATTTCTTAATGTGGCAAAGTTTGCTACTCCAGCTCCATTATCATTACTAATCTTGTGCAAACTCTCATTCCCAATTATTGGTTTGAAAATGTCTTCCCTATCTACTTTGGCATTGAAATCTCCTACAAATTTTCATATGATATTTAGGTGATTTTTCAAACACATGTTCTAATTTGTCATAGAAGCTGCCCTTCATTTCATCAATTTTATCCTCTGTTCGGTCATGAACATTCAGAACAATGAGATCACACCAGCGACCTCTTGGCATTATGTACAACATCCTATTACTAACAACTTTTTATTTGGTTCAGCCTGGGCAATGACACTAAAGAGTCCTATTCTTTAAATAATGGAACCACAAAGTGGAATATGTTCATCTTCCTTTAAAGAGAGGTATAAAGACATGAACCAAATTGGTTCTAGATTTTAACAAAAAGGTTTTTAAACATTACTTTGTAAACAGACTAATTATAATAATTTACAAATGTTTTAACAAATTCATGCACATCTTAGATATTGTTAAAGGATACAATATTTTATATCTATGACATTGTAATAGTAGTTTCTTTATGTATTAATAATGTCCTGAAGATGGTCACTCCAACCGAAACATGTAAAGGATGAAAGATTAAAAAACACAACATTTATCAATGAAACATCTATGTATCCACAGTCTATCAATAATGCAACAATTGTTTATTCACCATTTAACACTTAACACAACATATTTCGGCAATAGATGGCCATCTTCAGGTGTCTTAACGCATTCAAATTGTTACACTGCTCTGATGTGCGCTAAAACCACACGTTGCAGTCCACTTAAAAAATTAAATTCACTTAGTGGGGGGTGGAATCCTACTGGGTCCACTCAGCATGGTGGCCACTGATTGGCCTATTGTAGCCTGCTCCAGGTGATTATGATAATGGAGAATATGGTGGAATGAAGATTGGCAGGGGAAACCGAAGTACTTGGAGAAAACGTGCCCCAGCACCACTTTGTCCACCACAAATGCAGTCCCTTTAAAATGACATAAGTAATTAATCAAAATCCATTAAATTTTTTCACAAAATCCTATTCCACCTCATAAGGGGAGTCATCCACTTGTTTAGAGCTATGTGATTATTCCAGAAGGTTCGTTTCTGCAGCTTGTTTTTCCGTTTGTTAGCCCGTTGTTTTGCTAGGTCTGCAATCTGTAATATGCCCCCTTGCTTGCTCACACTGGATGGCGTTAATAATCTTTTATAATATCACTAACAAACTCCACTCTGGTAACTGCTGACATGATTAACTTAAGTAGAAAATAAAACTTCTACTTAATTCATCATTCTCATTCCCTTTTCCACAGAAAAATGCATATTCACCTGTTGGTTTGGTGCCACACCTGTCCCATCTGACCTCCAGTACTCCCACTAAATCTAACTTATATTGACATTTCTTTCACAGCTGTTATGAGTGAACCTGCCCTATACACACTTCTTACATTCCATGTAACAAATCTCATGTCCATTTTCCTTAATTTAGGTCATCTGAATAATTCCATCAACGTCCAAGGTCCCTGTAACATTTTGTAAGAAGCTTATATTTTAAGGTGAGGAGTTGTTAGCCCCACCCCAAACCCCCATGCTGGAGGACCACCCCTTGTTGGCTGTCCACTTAAATATATTCTCAGCTACCCTCCATATCTGGAGACCTCCATCCACAATCTGAGGACACACCATGCTGTGTAACAAGGGATCCACTTAACACAGGGTTAGGAAATCAATTATTAAAATAATCACCTTCTTACATACATAGATAACATACCCCATATATCACACTGAATGTCAATAGCAGTCAAAATTCCTATATAAAAATAATCAAACTGGTGTTTAGTATGAAAACAAACAGATGAGAGGCACTTTAATATTCTGTCAAGGCTAGGAAAATAAATGTTAGTCTGTTTCTCTGTGCACCCTCTACTAGGGGTTTGAGGGGTCGAATAAATCAAGCCATAAGTCTGGAAGTAATGTTAGGTTGTCATGTCATTATGGTACCACAGGGAAAGAAAATACCATCCATCCCCTTCCACACTATGGATGGAAATCAATTTCAAGGAAGGAACCTGTTTGTGAATGCGAATGCTAGAACATTCATTGTAACAGAATAAGATTCACTCACACTGAGTGACCAACACAGCATCAACAAATATTCCACTAAAGAACGTGTACATCTACGTAAATTGGACTCTTGAAAATGTGACTTAACAGGTACTTCTTACATAACAAACAGTCTTCAGCTTGTGACAAAGAAATCTCAATGCTTGTCTTTCTATTATTATGACATTCAATGAATTACCTGATATATGAGTAGTGGTACATATTGGTACAAAATTATATTCTTTCAAACACAAATGTCACATCTCAGAAGATGGTACTCTTCACGGTTACCATTGTGACAACCTCAAATCTCACACAGTATAAATTATGTAGCAAAACAATGCACTAACGGATTATCTTTGCCCACAATGTTGCCGCCCACTCAAACTCACATTCTGAACCTAAAAGTAGAAGTTGGCCTTCTCTGCATCTCTGGCAATGTTAAGCAGACCTATGGACTTTGTGTCACTGATGCACACAAAACCAATTCCATTGTACTATGAGGGATTCCACTTCTCAAACAAGAGTGCCTACCACACTGAGCTGCTTACAAACCCTTTCACAATAATTCAGCTTCTTCCCCCATTGTAATTTGATACCAGGAGGAACATTACAATGATCGACTTTTAATGAGAGATGTGCTCAAGCTGAGTGAGGTATACTTGTAAGGCCATTGTTTCTGTAGCAAGCTGCCCTCTCATGTAACTGCTAGTTCCATCTTAATAGTACATAATGGCAGTTCAGAGTTGGGTGCCATGTTTGAAATGGGCTAAAGTGACTGACATTCAAGTCTTCCACCAATGAGACGACAATGGTAAATTTTACATTAAAAGAGTACTTTCATGTAGCCTGTACCTACATCTTCTGAGAGGGTAATACAAGCCTCTTGGTCTAGCAAATCATTTGTTTTCAATCACCAATTTATGGCAACATTTGGGGATGAAAAATTGAAACATCTATCAAATGAAGAATCTGATACTATACATCTTCAAATTTGAAATCTAACAAGAAATTTCCATAACCAATTAATAGTCAGTGGTTACCATGTATCAAATATGTATTTGGCATGACAGGAAATGCTTCCAAGAGTCTTTGTAAGAAGCGGCATTCATAAACTTACAAATGTTCTTTTGTCTGATTATTCCTTCAGGGTGACAGGTGAAATGATACATAAAACAAAACACACCTTGTCTACAGACTGGAGCCATATTTAGTGCTACAGCACCCTAAAATCTAGAAACTGATGTAGAGACAGGTCATGTCATGAGACAGAACACTCAATATGCCTACTATGCCAAAGATATAAAATGGGTTGTAGTAATAGGAATTCATTCTAATGGTGGAATTTGTGCCAGAGTTTTTGAAAATATATGTTATAATACTATAAAACTGGGTTGTGATAAACTGTGCCAAAAACATATTTGAATGTGTGTCATCACCAGATTGTGACACATATAATTGATTTGTTGCTAGAAGTTAAGAGAACTCTTCACAACATAGGAAGAGACCCAAAAGCACTACACCAGAAATCTTGTTGAACATACTGTACTCTTCTTCGTACGAGAAAGAAAATGGTCAAGTGAACAACACTTCATCACTTGCAAGCTTTCTCTTGAAAACTCTCACTGTTTTTATGAAGTCTGGAGCCCTTGCAAGCTTTCTTTTGAAAACTCTCACTGTTTTTAGAGGCAGTGTCACATAACTTCGAATAAGGCCACACATTCCCCGCATTCCTGCAACCCACCCCCTTGTCTGAAATTTTTCTTCTGCGCATTCAAGGTTACTCTTGGTGCTCTTGGCCTTGTTCAAAGTTACGTGACACTTGCTATATGAAGTCTGGAACTCTTGCAAGCTTTCTTCGTTTTTACAAAGTCTGGAGCTCTACTTACATATAAAATATATTACAAAACTTGTATAATACTTCTGATGATCATACCAACCATATTGCATGCATACACACACACAGCCTTCATATATATTTGTAATTTTAAGTCTGCAACTGGGTTTTGCATTTTAATACAATCCAGTCATCAGTAACAGATGAAGGAAGCCATATGAACGGGATAAAACATGCCCTTGCACCTAGCCATGGGTTTCCAAGCTTCTGTTCTGGACTCTGTGCAATTTCTGTTGGTGAAAACAATCTACTTCCTGGGTAAGATGCTTGAATTCATTGACATTAACACTGATGAGTTTTATGCCTGCAATGCCACAAGGCATATTTTAGGTTTATTTACATACTTCATCCCCAGATTTTGGTGCACTTTGGTATTGGGTGCGATCAGTAAAAGTTGTCAGGCAAATTTAATTTTGGTTTGTACACACCAAATAAGAACCACCATTTCCTTCACGGTGAGTTCAACATAAAAACTGAAACTTTCATTATAACATTGTCTCTATACAGCAAACATTTAAAAAAATACAAAGAAAAATAATATTCACCTCTGTTCAGTGGGGTTCTTGTGGTGACACAAGCTTTGCAGCAATAGGTTATACACAAAATAAATACATTCCACAGAAATACATCTTTTCAACCTTGTTGACTGTTAACTTCCCCTGAGCTTGTTAAGATGGAAGCGTTTCGGAACTCACTAACTTCTGAACGGCTGTCTTTACTGCTAGGCTCACCCACCCTACAACTGGCTTCACAGATATGGCAGTAAAGAGAAAAATTTCCAGTACTAACAGACCAAACACATATTTAGGTAAGTTCACTGTGCTAACTGTACTACCATAGTTCCAAATGTATAAAACATACAAAGAAACAAACTGAATAAATCAAACATATGCCTTACAGCAAAATATGTCAGAATTAAAATATCTGAAATTGACTTAATCTGCCAGCTGATAAAGTATTAGAACCAAACTGGACATGTTCTTATATCACAATCAATAGCACTCTCCAAGATTAGACACGCACCTTCATGACAAAAAAAAAAACAGTCATAAAGGAGACCAAACTGCCCTCTGGACAGTCATAACATAACAGCAGTGTTACCGTTACAATCCACTCTCTTTGCACCTGTGCAACTATTTCTCTCTCACCCTCCTACAAATCACTGGTAACGCCAATGCAATTGCTTCTTGTACTTCTACCAGCAGTTTAACTCACATGTAACTCAAAGAATAAGAATGGGTCACAAATGAAACAGTGAGCCATACACTCATAGTTATATGTGTAGAACTGAATGTAGTGGAGAAGCATGTGACATAGGTCTGTGATGAAACACAATCATCAGCTATTAAAGTGTAATCATTATCGTCAGATTGAGACCATGGATTTAATATGGTATGGGTGAGAACCTATATTAATGATGCTGAGATGTCTGTGGACTTGATCTGG
>NW_019737589.1:0-7030 GCF_002891405.2 Cryptotermes secundus
TATTTTCCGTTGCAAGCTTGCTAGCTTGCTAGATAGGCGTTGCTAACTTGCTAGCTTTACGTTGCTAGCTTGCTATCTTTTCTTTGCTAGCTTGCTATATATGCGTTGCTATCTTGCTGGCTTTGCGTTGCTAGCTTGCTAGCTTTTCGTTGCTAGCTTGTTAGATTTGCGTTCCTAGCTTGCTATTTTTGCGTTGCTAGCTTGCTAGCTTCCAGTTGCTATGTTGCTATCTTTGCCTTGCTAGTGTGATAGCATTGCTGTGCTATCTTGCTTGATTTGCGTTGCTTTCTTGCTTGTTTTCGATTATTGCTTGCTTCCTTTGCGATGCTAGCTTGTAAGCTTTGCTTTTCTAGCTTGCTGGGTTTGCGTTGGTAGTTTGCTAGCTTTGCGTTTATATCCTGCTATCTTTGCGTTGCTAGCTTGCTAGCTCTGCGTTGCTAGCTTAATAGGTTTGCGTTGCTAGCTTGCTAGCTTCCAGTCTCTAGTTTCCTAGCTTTGCTTGCTAACTCGATAGCTTTGCTTTGCTATCTTTCTAGATTTGCGTTGCTTGCTTGCTTGCTTTCTTTGCGTTTCTTTAATCCTTCATTTGCGTTGCTAACTTGCAGTTTGGCATGCTAGCTTTCTAGATTTGCGTTGCATGCTTACTTTTTTGCTTTGCGTTTCTAGCTTGCTAGCTTTGCGTTGCTACCTTGCTAGCTTTCCGTTGCTAGCTTGCTAAATTTGCGTTGCATGCTTGCTTGCTTTGCGTTTCTTGCTTCCTAGCTTCGCGTTGCTACCTTGCTAGCTTGGCGTTGCTAGAATGATAGCTTAGCTTCCTTATGATACTAGATTGCTAGATTTGCGTTGTTAACTTGCTAGCATTCGTTGCTATCTTGCTGGCTTTGCGTTGCTAGCTTGCTAGCTATTCTTTGCTAGCATGTTAGCTTTGCGTTGCTAGCTTAATAGTTTTGCGTTGCTAATTTGGTTGCTTTGCGTTGCTAGCTTGCTAGCTTTGCGTTGCTAGCTTTCCAGCTATGCGTATCTAGCTTGCCAACATGGCGTTGATAGCTTGCTAGCTTTGCGTTGCTAGTTGCTTGTTATGCGTTGCTATCTTGGTAATTTTGCGTTGCTAGCTTAGTAGGTTTGCGTTGTTATATTGCAAACATTTCGAACTAGCTTGCATACTTTGCTTTGCTAGCTTGCTATTTTTACGTTGCTAGCTTGCTACCTTTCCGTTGCTAGTTAGCTAGCTTTCCGTTTCTATTTTGCTAGCATGTTAGATTTGCTTTGCTACCTTGCTAGCTTTGGTTGCTAGCTTGCTAGATTTCCGTTCCTAGCTTGCTAACTTACGAGATTTTCATTGCTACCTTACTAGATTTGCGTTGCTTGCTTGCCAGCTTTGCGTTGCTGGCTTGCTTTTCTCCGTTGCAAACTTGCTAGCTTGCTAGATATGCGTTGCTAACTTGCTAGCTTTTCGTTGCTAGCTTTCTATTTTTACGCTGCTAGCTTCCTAGATGTACTTTGCTAGCTTACCAGCTTTGCGTTGTTAGCTTGCTAGCTTTTAGTTTCTAGATGCTATCTTTGCGTTGATAGCTTGCTAGATATGCGTTGCTAGCTTGCCAGCACTGCGTTGCTATCTTGCCAGCTTTGCGTTGCTAGCTTGCTAGCTTTGCTTTGCTAGCTTCCAAGCTTTCCGTTTCTAGCTTGCTAACTTACTAGATATGAGTTGCTACCTTGCTAGCTTTGCGTTGCTAGCTTGCCACCTTTGAGTTGCTAGCTTGCTCTTTTTGCGTTGCTAGCTTCCTAGCTTTGCTTTGCTAACTTGCTAGCTTTGCGTTGCTAAATTGCTAGCTTTTCGTTGCTACCTTAATAGCTTTGCGTAGCTAACTTGCTGGATTTTCTTTGGTATCTTGCTAACTTTGCGTTGCTAGCTTGCTAGATTTTGCGTTGCTGAGCTTGCTAGATTGCTGGATTTGCGATATTATCTTGATAGCTTTGAGTTGCTATCTTGCTGGCTTTGCGTTGCTATCTTGGTAACTTTGCGTTGCTAGCTTGCAAGCATTGTGATCAAGCTTCCTAACTTGGCGTTGCTAGCTTGCTAGCTTTGCGTTACTAACTAGGTAGCTTTGCGTTGTTATCTTCCTATCTTTGCGTTGCTAGCTTGCAAGGTATTCGTTTCTAGCTTGACAGCTTTGAGTTGCTAGCTTGTCAACTTTTCGTTGCTAGCTTGCTAGATTGATAGATATGAGTTGGTAGCTTGCTAGCGTTGAGTTGCTAATTTCCTAACTTTGCGTTGCTAGCTTGCTCTCTTGCTAGATTTACGTTGCTAGATTTCTAGATTTGCGTTGCTATCTTACTATATTTAATTTTCTAGCTTGCTAGCTTGCCATCTTTGCGTTGCTTGTTTACCAGCTTTGCGTTTCTAGCTTGCTAGGTTTGCGTTGGTAGCTTCCTAGTATTGCGTATCTATCTTGCTATCTTTGCGTTGCTAACTTGCTACTTTTGCGGTTTTAACTTAAAAGCTTTGCTTTTCTAGCTTGCTAGCTTCCAGTTGCTAGCATGCTAGCTTTCATTTGCAAGCTTGTTAGCTTTGCTTTGCTAGCTTGATTGTTTGCTTTGCTATTTTGACAGATTTGCGTTGCTAGCTTGCTAGCTTTGCGTTGCTAGCATGCTAACTTGCTACCTCTGTGTTGGTAGATTGCTAGTTTTGCCTTGCTAGCTTGCCTAATTGCCGTTGCTACTTGCTAGCTTTGCGTTGCTCTCTTGCTAGCTGTGTTTTGCTAGCTTGCTAGCTCTGCGTTGCTATCTTGCTAGATTGCTAGATTTGCTTTGTAAGCTTGATAGATTTCGTTTCTATCTTACTACATTTGCGTTGCTTGCTTGCTAGTGTTGAATGCTAACTTGCTAGGTTTACGTTGCTAGCTTGATAGGTTTGCGTTGCTAACATGGTAGCTTTGAGTTGCTAGCTTGCTTGCTTTCTTTTTACTTTTCGTGCTTCCTAGTTTTTTGTTGCTACCTTGCTAGCTTGGCGTTGGTAGCTTGCTAGCTTTGCGTTCCTAGCTTGCTAGATTGCTAGATTTGCGTTGTTAACTTGCTAGCATTCGTTGCTATCTTGCTGGCTTTCCGTTGCTAGCTTGCTAGCTTTTCGTTGCTAGCATGCTAGCTTTTCGTTGCTAGCTTACTAATTTTGCGGTGCTACTTTGGAAGCTTTGCGTTGCTAGCTTGCTAGCTTTGCGTAACTAGCTTGCTAGTATTGCGTTTTAGCTTGGTAGCATTGCGTTCCTAGCTTTCTAGCATTGCATTGCTAGCTTGCTAGCTTCGCGTTGCTAGCGTGCTATCTTTGCTTTGCTAGCTTGCTAGATATGCGTTGATAGCTTGCCAGCTTTCCGTTGCTAGCTTTCCAGGTATGCGTTTCTATCATGCCAACATGGCGTTGATAGTTGCTAGCTATGCGTTACTAGCTTGCTAGATTTGCGTTGCTAGCTTGCTAACTTTCCGTTGCTATCTTGCTAGCTTTGCGTTGCATGCTTGCTTACTTGCTTTGCGTTTCGTGCTTGCTAGCTTGGCGTTGCTAGCTTAATAGCTTAGCGTTCCTAGGTTGCTAGATTGGTAGATTTGCGTTGTTAACTTGCTAGCATTCGTTGCTATCTTGCTGGATTTGCGTTCCTAGCTTGCTAGCAATTCGTTGCTATCAAGTTAGGTTTACGTTCCTAGCTTACTAGTTTTGAGTTGCTAATTTGTTGGCTTTGCGTTGCTAGCTTGCCACCTTTGCGTTCCTAGCTTGCCATCTTTGCTTTGCTAGCTTTTTAGATATGCGTAGATAGCTTTGCCAGCTTTGCGTTGCTAGCTTTCCAGCTATGCGTATCAAGCTTGCCAACATGGCGTTGATAGCTTGCTAGCTTTGCTTTGCTAGCTTGCTAGATTTGCGCTGCTATCATGCTAATTTTGCGTTGCTAGCTTGGTAGGTTTGCGTTGTTATATTGCAAGCATTGCGAACAAGCTTGCATACTTTGCGTTGCTAGCTTGCTATTATCGCGTTGCTAGCTTGCTACCTTTCCGTTGCTAATTTGCTAGCTTTCCGTTGCTATCTTGCTAGCATGATAAATTTGCGTTGCTACCTTGCTAGCTTTGGTTGCTAGCTTGCTAGATTTCCGTTCCTAGCTTGCAAACTTACGAGATTTTCATTGGTACCTTGCTAGCTTTGCGTTGCCTGATTGCCAGCTATGCGTTGCTAAATTGCCAGCTTTGCGTTGCTGGCTTGCTATTTTCCGTTGTAAGCTTGCTAGCTTGCTATATATGCGTTGCTAGCTTGCTAGCTTTGCGTTGCTTGCTTGCTATTTTTACGTTGCAAGCTTCCTAGGTTTACTTTGCTAGCTTGCCAGCTTTGCGTTGCTAGCTAGCTAGCTTTTAGTTGCTAGCTTGATATATTTGCGTTGAGAGCTTCCTAGATATGCGTTGTTAGTTTGCCAGCTCTGCGTTGCTATCTTGCCAGCTTTGCGTTGCTAGCTTGCTAGCTTTGCGTTGCTAGCTTCCAAGCTTTCCTTTTCTAGCTTGCTAACTTACTAGATATGAGTTGCTACCTTGCTAGCTTTGCGTTGCTAGCTTGCCACCTTTGAGTTGCTTGCTTGCTACTCTCCGTTGCTAGCTTTCTACCTTGCTGGATAAGCGTTGCAAGCTTGCTAACTTTGTGTTGCTATCTTGCTTGATTTTCGTTGCTAGCTTTCTAGCTTTGCGTTGCTATTTTTCTATCTTTAATTTGCTAGCTTGCTAGCTTGCCATCTTTGCGTGCTTGTTTACAAGCTTTGCTTTGTTAGCTTGCTAGTTTTACGTATCTATCTTGCTACCTTTGCGTTGCTAACTTGCTACTTTTGCGGTGTTAGCTTAGAAGCTTTGCTTTGCTAGCTTGCTAGCTTCCAGTTGCTAGCTTGCTAGCTTCCATTTGCTAGCTTGCTAGCTTTGCTTTTCTAGCTTGATTACTTTGCTTTGCTATTTTGCTAGATTTGCGTTACTTGCTTGCTTGCTTTCTTTGCGTTTGTGATTGCTAGTTTTGCGTTGCTAGCATGCTAACTTGCTACCTTTCTGTTGGTAGCTTGCTAGTTTATTTTGCTAGCTTGCTAATTTGCCGTTGCTACTTGCTAGCTTTGCGTTGCCCTCTTGCTAGAATGGTTTTGCTAGCTTGCTAGCTCTGCGTTGCTATCTTGCTAGTTTGATAGTTTTGCGTTGGAAGCTTGATAGCTTTGCGTTGCTATCTTACTAGACGTGCGTTGCTAGCTTGCTGGTTTTGAATTGCTAACTGACTAGGTTTACTTTGCTAGCTTGGTAGATTTGCTTTGCTACCTTGCTAGCTTTTCATTGCTAGCTTGCTAGCTTTGAGTTGCAAGCTTGCTAGATTTGAGTTGCTAGCTTATTTGCTTGCTTTGCGTTTCGTACTTCCTAGCTTTGGGTTGCTACCTTGCTAGATTGTCGTTTTTAGCTTGCTAGCTTTGCGTTCCTAGCATGCTAGATTGCTATATTTGCGTTGTTAACTTTGCTAGCATTCGTTGCTATCTTGCTGGCTTTGCGTTGCTAGCTTGCTAGCTTTGCGTTCCTAGCATGCTAGATTGCTATATTTGCGTTGTTAACTTTGCTAGCATTCGTTGCTATCTTGCTGGCTTTGCGTTGCTAGCTTGCTAGCTTTGCGTTCCTTGCTTGCTAGGTTTGCGTTGCTAGCTTGGTAGCTTTGCGTTACTAGATTGCTAGCATTGCGTTCCTAGCTTGCTAGATTCGCGTTGCTAGCTTGTTACCTATGCGTGGCTAGCTTGCTAGATATGCGTTGCCAGCTTTACGTTGCTAGCTTTCCAGCTTGCCAACATGCCGATGATAGCTTACTAGCTTTGCATTACTAGCTTCCTAGATTTGTGTTGCTAGCTTGCTTATTTTGCGTTGCTAGCTTGGTAGATTTGCGTTGCTAGCATGCAAGCATTGCGAACTAGCTTGCATTCTTTGCGTTGCTAACTTGCTATTTTTGCGTTGCTAGCTTGCTAACCTTCCGTTGCTATTTTGTTAGCTTTCCGTTGCTATCTTGCTAGCATCCTAGATTTGCGTTGCTACCTTGCTAGCTTTGGTTGCTAGCTTGCTAAATATCCGTTCCTATCTTGCTAACTTACTAGATTTTCATTGCTACCTTGCTAGCTTTGCGTTGCTTCTTGCCTGCTTTACGTTGTTAGATTGCTAGCTTTGCGATGCTGGCTTGCTATTTTCCGTTGCAAGCTTGCTAGCTTGCTTGATATGCGTTGCTAGCTTGCTAGCTTTGCGTTGATAGCTTGCTATTTTTGCGCTGCTAGCTTCCTAGATTTACTTTGCTAGTTTGCCACTTTTGCGTTGCTCGCTCCCCTGCTTTGAGTTGCTAGCTTGCTATCTTTTCTTTGCTAGCTTGCTATATATTTGTTGCTATCTTGCCATCTCTGTGTTGCTATCTTGCCAGCTTTGCGTTGCTAGATGGCTAGTTTTCGTTGCTAGATTGCTAGCTTGCTAAATATGCGTTGGTAGCTTGCTAGCTTTGCGTTGCTAGCTTGCTATCTTTGGGTTGCTTGCATGCTTGCTAGCTTTGCGTTGCTAGTTTGCTAGCTCTGATATGCTAGCTTGCTAACTTGGCGTTGCTAGCTTGATAGCTTTGCTTTGCTAGGTTGCTAGCTTTGCGTTGCTTGCTTGCTGGATGGCTTGATTTGCGTAGCTATCTTGCTAGTTTTGCTTTGCTAATTTACTAGCTTTGCGTTCCTAGTTTGCTAGCTCTGCGGTTCTAACTTCCTAGCTATGCGTTGCTAGCTTGCTAGCCTTGCGTTCCTAGCTTGCTAATTTTGCGATGCTCTCTTTCTAGATCTCAAGATTTGCGTTTCTAGCTTGCTAACTTTGTATTCTAATTTGCTAGCTTTGTGTTTTAGCTTGTTAGCATTGCAATGCTAGTTTGTATTTTTGGGTTGCAAGCTTGCTAGTTTTGAGTTGCTAGCTTGCAGCTTTGAATTGCTTTCTTGCTTGGTTTCTTTGCTTTCCTTGCTGCAAGCTTTCATTGCTA
>NW_019737590.1:0-734 GCF_002891405.2 Cryptotermes secundus
CTTCCTTGCTTGCATCCGTTTCTGGCTTGATAGATTTGCGTTGCTGGATTGCTAGCTCTGCGATGCTATCTTGCTAGCTTTGCGTTGCTTGCCTGCTTGCTTTGCCTTCCTGGCTTGCAACTTTTCGTTGCAAGCTTGCTAGATTTGCGTTCAGAACCTGCTAATTTTGCGTTGCTAGCTTGGTAACTTTGCGTTGTTAGCTTTCTAAGTTTGCGTTGCTAGCTTGCTAATTTGCGTTGCTAACGTTGTAGATTTTCTACTAGATTGCTAGTTTTCCGTTCTAGTATGCTAGCTTTGAGTTGCTAACTAACTATCTTTGCTTTGCTAACTTGCTAACTTGCTAACTTGCTAACTTGGAGTTGATAGCTTCCTAGCTTTTCGTTGCTAGCTTACTAGCTTTCCGTTGTTAGCTTGCTAGCTTGCTATATATGAGTTGTTATCTTGCTAATTTTGCGTTGCTAGCTTGCCAGCTTTGCGTTGGAAGCTTGCCAGCTTTGGGTTTCTNTTGATATCTTGCTAATTTTGCGTTGCTAGCTTGACAGCTTTGCGTTGCTAGCTTGCTTGCTGTGCGTTGCTAGATTGCCAGCTTTCTGTTTCTAGCTTGCTAGTTTTCCTTTCCTAGTCTGGTAACTTGCTAGATATGCGTTGCTAAGTTGCTAGCTTTCCGCTACTAGCTTGCTAGATTGCTTTGTTTTGCGTTGCTAGCTTGCTAGCTTTGCGTTGCTAGCTTGGTA
>NW_019737591.1:0-679 GCF_002891405.2 Cryptotermes secundus
ATAGCAACGTAAATTTGCAAGCCAGCAACGCAAATCAAGCAATCTAGAATTCAAAAAATAGCAAGATAGGAAAGCAAAGCTAGCAAGCTAGCAACGGAAAGATGGCTAGCTAGCAACGCATAGTTGAAAGCTAACAAGCCAAAGCTGGCAATCTAGAAATGCAAACAGGCAAGCTAGCAACGCAAAGCTGTCTAGCTAGCAACGGAACGTTAGCAAGCTAGCAAAGCAAGCAAGGAAGCAACGCAAACTGGCAAGCTATCAACGCAAAATGGCAAGCTAGCAAATCAAATCTGGCAGAAAGCAACCCAAACTTGCAAGAAAGAAACGCATATCTAGCAAGCTAGAAACGGAATGCTAACAAGCTAGCAACGCAAAACTAGCAAGTTAGCAACTCAAAGATAGCAAGCTAGCAACGCAAAGAATCAAGCTAGGAACCAAAGCTAACAAGCTATTAACGCAAAGCTACCAAGCTAGCAACGCAAATCTACCAAGCTCCCAACGCAATACTAGCAAGTTAGCAACGCAATGCTAGCTAGAAAGCAAGGCAAAGCTAGCTATTTAGCAACGCAAATCTAGCAATTTACAAGCTAGCAACTCAAAGCTAGCAAGCTAGCAACTCAAAGCTAGCAATCTATCAACGCCAAACTAGCAAGGTAGCAACACAAAGCTAGGAAGCTAG
>NW_019737591.1:875-2371 GCF_002891405.2 Cryptotermes secundus
AATGCAAAGATAGCAAGCTAGCAACACAAAGCTAGCAAGCTACCAACGCATAGCTAGCAAGAATGCTGGAAAGCTAGCAAAGCAAAGCTGAAAAGATAGCAACGCAAGGGTGGCAAGCTAGAAAGGTACACCTGGGCAGATAGCAACGCAAAGTTGGCAAACTAGCAAAGCAAAGCTAGCAGGCTAGCAAAACAAAGCTAGCAAGATAGATAGGCAAGAATAGGAAGCTAGCAACGCAAAGATAGCAAGCTAGAACGCAAAACTAGCAAGGTAACAACGCAAAACTACCAATATAACAACTCAAATCAAGCAAGCTAGCAACGCAAAACTATCAAGCTAGCAACGCAAATCTATGAAGATAGGATCGCCAAGCTAGCAAGCTAGCAAAGCAAAGCTGGCAAGCTAGCAACGCAAAGCTTTCAAGATAGCAACGCAAATCTATCAAGCTAGCAACGCATATCTAAAATCTAGCAATCAAGCAACGCAAAGCTAGCTAGCTAGCAACGCATAGCTAGCAAGCTAGCAAAGCCAAGCTAGCAATGTAGCAAGGCAAATCTATCAAGCTGGCAACGCAAGGCTATAAAGCTACCAAAGCAAGGCTACCAAGCTAGCAACGCGAAGCAAGCAAGCTAGCCACGCAAATTTAGAAAGCTAACAACGCAAAGTTAGCCAGCAAGAAACGGAAAGCAAGCAAGCACACAACCCAAAGCTAACAAGCTAGAAACGCAAATCTAGCGAGCTAGCAACGCAAATCTAGCAAGCAAGCAACGGAAACTTAGCAAGGTAGCAAATCTAAGCCGGCAAATTAGCAAAGCATATCTAGCATCCTAGTAACTAGCAACTCAATGCAAGCTTTCTAGCAACGCAAAGCCAGCAAGCTAGCAACGCCAAGCAAGCAAGGTAGCAACGCAAACTAATCAAACTGGCAACGCAAACTAGCAAGTAACAACGAAAACTACCAAGCTAGCAACGCAAATCTACCAAGCTAACAAAGCAAAGCTTGCAAGCTAGCGACGCAAAGTTAGCAAGCAAGAAAAGCAAAGCAAGCAAGCAACGCAAAGCTATCAAGCTAGTAACGCAAAGCTAGAAAGCTAGCAACGGAAAGCAAGCAAGATAGCAACGCAAAGCTGGCAAGATAGCAACGCAAACTGTCAAGCTAGAAACGCAAAGCTGGCAAGCTAGAAACCCAAAATTTGCAATATAGCAACGCATAACCAGCAAGCTAGCAACGGAAAGCTAGCAAGCTAGCAAAGTAAAATAGTAAGCTAGCAAAGCAGAGCTGACAAGCTTGCACCGAAACTGCCAAGCTAGCAACGCAAAGTTACTTAGCTATCAACGCAAAACTACGAAGATAGCAACGCAAAACTAGCAAGATAGCAACGCAAATCTAAAAACCTAGCAACGCAAATCTACCAAGCTACCAACGCAATACTAGCAAGCCAACAACGAAGTGCTATTTAGATGGCAAGGCAAAGCTAGCTAGATAACAACGCAAA
>NW_019737592.1:0-827 GCF_002891405.2 Cryptotermes secundus
TAGTCCGCAAGCGAAATATACCGACCGAGCAACCGCCGCTTGTCGCTGAAGTTAGCGACAACTTTTGCGGATAGAGGGTGTAGCGTGGTCAGCGCAACGAATCCCCACCGCCATTAATTTCCATTTTCTAGACCGGAGCCGCTATTACCTTGAAATAGCTCCTCACTTATCAAGACGAGGCTGTGTGAACCCCGTTCCAGTTCCACTACTTCTCAGAAAAATCTTGTAGTATCGGGAATCGAACACGGACCTCTGGATCTGTGGTCAGGAACTCTGACCACTAGACCACAGAGGCGGTCTAACAGCGAAGTAAGACAAAACAATTTTTGTAATAATTCGAACATCTGAAGCATTATTCTAGTCTATATCTACACACGATTCAAAATAAAATTATAACCCTAAAACTGATTTACTATCCATTAATGAAAGTCAACGCACCTCCACGTATCAATGGCAAAAATTTTCCCCAACGCTAAATTCCTCACCACTACCCAGTATAACAAAGTCAGTAAATGCATAAACTGGTGTTGCTATGGGCTTTATGTATGATGTTCTCACATTTGGCTCTGAAACTCAAAAATAATTATGGTTTCCAGAGCACCCCATTACAGGCTAACATGGAATTGCAAGCAGAAACAGCGCTTCGTACTGTAATGAGCATGCGTATGAATATTTCACACAGTACTCCTGAACACATTTTAACTTAAATGTCAGCATAAAAAGGACGGTCAACTGTATGTTGCTATGTCTACAATATTCTCATTAATGAATTTATAAGTGGTACAAAAATACAATAATCATCCCGTTCCAAAAAGAAATATGACCAC
>NW_019737593.1:0-1935 GCF_002891405.2 Cryptotermes secundus
ACATTAAAATGTATGTAGCTACATATGCATTCAATAATTGGAACACATAATTACAACAAAATGGTTAACCTCTTCAAAGGAATGGACAGTAACTGGCACCTACAAACTGCACTTTAAGTTGGAAACCAAACGAATCATTCAGGACTGAAAAAAGTGCCAAAAATTGTAGAAGGCATTTTAGAGGCCAGGCAAAAAAATATCATTACAAATAGTGCAACATATACCACTACCATTCACTCATGTCCAACATACCGACTGCAAGTGGACTTAAAATACCAGTGTTCTACATACCGTGTTGCATCAAAATCTTTCCTGCCTGGGCCATTATGTTCCTAAAATAAACATGTTAATTTGTTATTACTCTGGTATCAGTTTAATAATGAGGGAATGCTAGTCTTTGGCTGTCATGCAAACAAAAATTATAATCGAAGTAATATTATTCCTTCATTCTGAAAGGTGATAAATAACTAAGATTTGCGTGCCAGCATAGAATATGTAGTCACCTGGAAAATTTTCTCCCATCCAACAGGTGCAGGTAAACAGTTCAGAACATGGCTATGAAGTTAGAAAAAACAGAAAATACGTGGGAAAACATGCAGAACCAAACGCAACATATTCAACAAACATAAACCAAACACATGGTTAAGACATGAAGGCATGAGGTAACATAACCTGAATGAAACATCTAGAAACATCTAATATATCTAAAAGAAAGCAGCCCAGACTCCTTGAACACACCCTGTACTTATGATGATGACTGGTTAGACCAAAACATGTTATGAAGTAAAGCAGAAAGAAGAAACATAGAACCCTAGCGGATTCTGACCGAGGTGCACAAGAACAGATAAGATTGAGAACAGTATTCAAGGAACAGACAGCAAAATCTCAGACACATCCAACACCAACAACCTGATGAAAATGTGTTTACGCTAAACATACATTACACCTTGAATATGGCCATGCAAATTCTTTAATGCTGATTAACTGGTCAGTAAAATTCACGCAAACATACATTAGAAATGTTTGTATTACTTACTGAATTTACATAAATTGTTCAAAATGAGATCCTCCACGTCCAGTGAATAACAATGTGACTCGCAACTTTGAATCACACCATTCCTGTTAACAAATTAATATCTTAAATTTACTAGCTCTGGGCCATTCCGTACTGAGCTGAACTGTAAGGTATTGAGAGCAGACAGGATTGCGGGTTTTGACGAAAGTGCTGTGGCATGTCTCCTGACAGTCAGAACTTTCAAGCCAGGAGAGATGGCTGCTGCTAGGGAACGGCTCAGAAAACGTGCCTGTTGCTAGGATACCATTGTGTAAGCATGCGACAATACCAGAGCCATCGCTAAGCAATGTGTGCACACAACAACTGAGGAACTGTGGGAAGCAGTGCTGCAGTAGCCGATCCCAGGTTCAGCTCGGGAACTCAGAGGAAAGGCAACGCGGCAGAGAACACTAGTCTGTGTGACAGTGATTTGTAAAGTGCAGCCATGAGTTGCGCCTATTAACATGTCCAATAAACCCAATTACCAATCCAAACCCAGTCTATCGTCACTCAATCACTGAAAGTTTGTAAATTTTGCAAGTAATTTTTACATTACAGGAAATGTTAACATGTCCTCTGCTTAACCCTTCAGCATCAGAGTCCCTTCATGGTGTTGGGAATTGAGACTTCTTTCCCCTTTAATTCTTTGACTTATGATCCATGACTGCATATGTGTTTGCTCTACTAGCTGTCGCGTGTTATTTGCCAAGCCAGTAAACACTTCCATGCTGTGATGTAACAGTAGATGTGCTGCTGGAGGGGACGTTTCCCACTTGTCTGATTTGAAGTATAACAAGCGGAGCTGGCGAACTGACAAAACAGTTCACTATATGAAAGCTGCTACTGGAATTCCCCTGTTCTCTAAATATGCATCATGAAGC
>NW_019737594.1:0-529 GCF_002891405.2 Cryptotermes secundus
ATCTTCATAGCCTCCGATACGGAACTCAATCCTCAACTGACAACTGCCAGGCAGGCGGTCATTTCACACAAACTTCCTCGTCTTCTCTTCACAGCCTGATTTTCAATTGAGCACTAACGACTCAAAGTCAAAAATATGTTGCGACCGACGGTCAGACGGTCAGTCGGCCAGTCTATCTTGGAATGAAGCACCCATCTGGGGCTCACGACCAGATTTCTATTACTGTCAGACAGTTTCGGGTTTGTGGATGTGGGGCGCTCTCTCTGACGTGAAGACGGGCTTGTCGTTTACCAGAGTGACAGTCAGGAGTAATAACTCTGTTGTGAGTACGCACAATTTATATTTTACATGTTATTAAATGTATGTATATACACGTAAAACATGTACAAGGCCTCTGTCAGTCCAGGCTCAATACAGTAGATAATGCCCTATCATTAGTAGCTCCTGCTACAACAGCAGCCTTGTCACTTCAATAACAAATAAATACGAGGGTAAGTCAATAAGTATGTTACAAATGGATATAGAACTT
>NW_019737595.1:0-349 GCF_002891405.2 Cryptotermes secundus
GTGTAGAGTGCAACAGGATGCTTAAATATAATATTACATTTATACATCACTGATACCAAGAAAAATGTATTTTTTTTATTGCTAGTGGGGTGGGACTAAGTCCCTTGTACTGTGGCTGCTTCTGGCCTATTGTACAAGCCCCAGATGATAGGTGAGGGTGATTGTGCAGCAATTTGTGGAATGAAGATTTGCTGGGGAAACCGAAGCACTCGGAGAAAACCTGCCCCAGCGCCACTTTGTCCACCACAAATGCCATTTGAACAGACACGGGATCGAACCCGGGCTGCCACAGTGGGAAGCCAGCGACAAACCGCTTAAACTATGGAGCAAGAAAAATGTAATTTTAATC
>NW_019737596.1:0-1033 GCF_002891405.2 Cryptotermes secundus
CGAAATTGGAGAGAAGATTAAATGCAAGTTAGAAAAGGTGTTGAATTCGAACCAAGGACTAAAAAAAGATTCAGTCAATTAGACAGTATTTGAGTGGAATTAGGGTATCTTAGTCAGACGAATGTTCCGAACCTTCGGCACCAGTGTATAAATACTGTCCAATCACGTCAGTTGATGTAGAAAGATCATTCTCAGCCTATAAACTCATTTTGATGGACAACAGACGTAGTTTGTCTCCAGAAAACACCGAAAGACTTCTAGTTGCCTATTGTGATGCTACTTTCTGCAGTGAATGATACATGTAAATAGGTGAGTCTGAATAAAGTGACCTGNGAGTCTGAATAAAGTGACCTGTTCCTTAAGTGCATATTTTCCCGCTTTTTAGCACATATTTTAAGTGTTTTAATGCATATTTTAAGTTTTTTTAGTGCATAAAGATCCAGGCCCTAGTCATGACCTAGTAAAGAATGCCTCTGTTTTTTCTGTGAGTCCAAGATTCTGAAGTTTCTGGATTTTAGCCATCCTTTCAGTATTTTAATGTATAATGTGGTGCTTGTTATGTTGCAGTGAGTCAGATTGGTGGCGAGTGAGACACCTGCAGACACGAGAAGAGGGGTTGATCCCCTGGAATTTTGTAGCTGAAGAGAAATCTGTAGAGAGTGAGGAGTGAGTATATGCAGCACTCTGTTTGGGGCTTGTATGTATTTGTGCTGTGCATGGGTGGAGGGTTCAGCAGTGTACTTGGATGTGGCTTAGTAAACACTGGTATGCTCAAATTATTTAATGTATAAACACCTTGCTTTATCAGTTCTTCTAAATGAACACATTACAATTTATAGTGGGAATTATGCAGTTAGTAGATGTTATACTGAATATTTGTCGGATCTGGTGTGTTTTCTAGAAAGTTTCTAGTGCTCTGATGTGCCAAGTGAAGGAATGATAGTTTTTCAGTTTTATTTTATTAATTTCTTTTTGCATAGACCCATAGATGATTCAGTTAGGAGGGAAGTATTGTACAATATTCTGATAGAAT
>NW_019737597.1:0-898 GCF_002891405.2 Cryptotermes secundus
TCCCCTGACTAGTTTCATAGATACTCCAAACTCTATGAGAATATTGCACAATACTTCTCTTCTAACTTAATCATAGTCTTCCTTGAAGTCTACGAATAGCTGATGTACTTTCTCATTGTACCACGATTTTTTTTTCTCCAGTAACTGATCAATGCAAAAATCTGATTAGTAGTTGATCTATTGCTTAGAAACCTATACTGGTGATCCCCAGTAATTTCATCTATATATGGACTTAGCCTTGAGAGAAGAATATTGGATACAATTTTGTATGAAGTTGAAAACAGTAATATCCCATGATAATTAGTACTGTCAGTTTTGTCACGTTTCTTGTGAACTGGTACAATAATTACTCTTTCCACTGATCAGGAAATTTTTCCTAATTCCAGATAGAATTAATTACCTTGATGATCTTAGACCGTAATATTTCACGTATCATTTGAATCAATTCTGTCTGAATTTGATCACTATGTGGCGATTTATACCTTTATAACTTCGCAACAGTAATTTCAACCTCAGAAGGGTACAAACGGCTCAGCTATATGTTTTTCTATCTGCCTAACATCACTGACCCTTGTACATCCAGTGATTGAGAGAATTAGTTCTTCCACCTATTCAAAATATTTTGGGAATCTGCAAGCAGATCACCATTCTCATCCTTCACTAAGTTACTTCTAGGTTGGTAACGCCTCATTAAATCGATTTATTCCTTTATACAGGTCTCTAATGTTCTTTTTCTTACTGTTCATTGCAAGCTCATCAGTTTTGTCTTTCAGGTATGTATTTATGTACCTCAAATGCCTGCTGGTTTCACGCCTATTATTGTTCTGATTATCCCCATTTATTTGACGGCGATCCTACATCCGCTGCAGTGACGATTTTTTAACCCCACCCCCACCCC
>NW_019737598.1:0-572 GCF_002891405.2 Cryptotermes secundus
AAGCTAGCAACGCAAACTGGCAAGCTAGCAACGCAAACCTGGCAACATAGCAACCCAAAGCTGTCAAGCTAGCAATGCATATCCAGCAAGCTAGCAACGGAAAGCTAGCAAGCTAGAAACGCAAAAATAACAAGCTACCAACGCAAAGATAGCAAGCTAGCAACGCAAAGCTAGCAAGCTAGCAAAGTATACCTAGCAAGCAAAGCAACGCAATGCTAGCAAGATGGCAACGGAAAGCTAGCAAGCTAGAAACGCAAAAATAACAAGCTACCAACGCAAAGATAGCAAGCTAGCAACGCAAAGCTAGCAAGCTAGCAAAGTATACCTAGCAAGCAAAGCAACGCAATGCTAGCAAGATGGCAACGGAAAGCTAGCAAGTTAGCAACGCAAATCTAGAAATCTAGCAAGCTAGCTACTCAAATTTAGCAAGTGATCAACGCCAAGCTATCAAGCTAGCAACGCAAAGATAGCAAGCTATAAACGGAACGTTAGCAATGTAGCAACGCAAAGCTAGCAAGCTAACCAAGCCAATCTAGCAAGCTAGCAACGCAATGCTGGCAAGCTAGAAAAAC
>NW_019737599.1:0-207 GCF_002891405.2 Cryptotermes secundus
TACCCCTCAGTTACCGATTGATGCGCACAAATCTACTGCGCAAACGTAACCTAACCGAACCTAACCTAACCTAACCAAGCCTAGCCTCGCCCCGTCTCGCCTCGCCTCACGTCAAGTCATGCCAAATCACGCCAAGTCACGTCAAATCATGCCAAATCACGCCAGGTCACGTTAAATCACAAGTCACGCCAAGTCACGTCACGTCAC
>NW_019737599.1:231-1124 GCF_002891405.2 Cryptotermes secundus
TCACCAAACTTAACAGCAGGAATTGTACGCCTCAGTTACTGATTGATGCGGACAAGTGAAGTGGGCAAACCTAACCTAATCTAACCTAACTTAAGGCAACCTAACTTAACCTAACCCAACCTAACCTAACCTAATGTAATCTAACGTAACCTAGCCTAGCCTCGCCTCGCCTCGCCCCGTCCCGCCTTACCTCACGTGAAGTCACGCCAAGTCACGTAAAGTCACGCCAAATCACGCCAAGTCACGCTAAGTCACGTCACGTCACGTCAAGTCACGTCTAATCACTTCAAGTCACGTCACGTCACATAACCTTACCTCACCTCACCAAACTTAACAGCAGGGAATGGTACCCCTCAGTTATCGCACAAATTACTGCGCAAACCTAACCTAACCTAACCTAAACTAACTTAACCTAATCTAACCTAATCTAACCTAGCCTAGCCTCGCCTCGCCCCGTCTTGCCTCGCCTCACGTCAAATCACGCCAATTCATGCCAAGTCACGTCAAATCATGCCAAATCAGTCAAATCACAAGTCACGCCAAGTCACGTCAAATCACGCCAAGTCACGTCACATCACCTCAGCTCACCTAACTTAACAGCAGGGAATGGTACCCCCCAGTTACTGATTGATGCGCACAAATCAACTGCGCAAACCTAACCTAACCGAACCTAATCTAACCTAACGTAACCAAACCTAGCCTAGCCTTGCCTTGCCTCGCATCGCCCCTTCTTGCCTCGCCTCACGTCAAGTGACGTCAAGTCACGCCAAGTCACGTCAATTCACGCCAAGTCAGTTCAAATCACTCCAAGTCACGTCACGTCACGTCACGTCACGTCACCTCACCTCACTTAACAGCAGGGAATGGTACCTCTCAGTTACTGATTGATGCGC
>NW_019737600.1:0-636 GCF_002891405.2 Cryptotermes secundus
AATTGGTTAGTGTGACGGACCAGAATGAAAGACCTTAAACTGAGAGGAATGTTTAACATACAACTTCTAAAACCGTACTTTGTGGGAGTAGACGTCGGCTAGTTTGATTGTTGCGATATTGCCTAAACTGAATAATTAAGTTGATATGAAGTTTTTGNTTATTGAAACCAAGCTCTGTAATTAATTAGCTGTGATGAATAGGTATTTATAAAATTTTACTACATTAAATGATTTTCTATATCTCAGTAGCTGACGAGTAATATCGAGGGAGGTATGAATGAAATTTGTGTGTGATTGTTATATGTTATATGTAAACTACTGAAGTCACTTGAATTTTGTGTTAACTTGTACATAAGCATATAAGTGTTCTTGCTGATTATTGTAATTTCTTAAGAACTGTGTTGTATTCTTGTATTATTTACTTTGTTGTTTGGACTTCAAAGGCAAGTAAGTAGTAATGTTGGTCAATTCATTGAATCAAAATTGCCAAAATTACTCCTGGGGAGATTGTAACCGTGCAAACCTTTTAATACTCTTTAATGGACACTATGTTCCTCTTCAGTCATTTCAATAGAGTGATTGATTTATAAAGGAGGCCCATCCATTAAGAAGTTGACATGCTTTTCGCATTTAGAC
>NW_019737601.1:0-491 GCF_002891405.2 Cryptotermes secundus
GGCGACTGTCACATTACAACTTAGTACAACTCGCTGGTAGCCACACTAGAACTGACTACGAATAGCCTTCGCTGCTCCGTATGTAGCCTCGATCGGACAGTACAGGAAAACGGCCACGTAATAGGCACCCTCTTTGCCTGGCGCTGTGTTGCTATGTAACGCTAGCGGAGGTAACCGCTGTTACTATCGTAACGTCGCCGCTGTTGACTCGCGTTGCCTAGCGACCGCGATATCCCTCGGTGACGTCACCGCGGAGGGGAGTGGCGGGGCGGGAACTCGCCTATTACCGTAAGAACGCGAGCGTTACGTTACCGCCACGTACCGCTGGGGAGGTAGGGGTCAACATGTCACACTGCTCCCTCCTTAAGGCTGTTCGTCCCGAATAGCCTAACGGTGCATCCCCGTTCCTTCGCTTCGGAGGCTGTTCTTTCAGCATCTTCTTTGTGTATTACATCCGCTCCCTTCTTAAGATCGACTCGTCTCGAGCGGTT
>NW_019737602.1:0-763 GCF_002891405.2 Cryptotermes secundus
CTAGCTAGCAAGTCATATCTCGCAATCTAGAAAAAGCAAGCTAGCAATGTAGCAAAACAAACCTATCAAGCTGACAAAGCAAAGCTAGCAAGCTAGGAACGCATATCTAGCAAGCAAGAAACGAAAGGAAGCAAGAAAGCAACGCAAAGCTAGCAAGCTAGGAACGCATAGCTAACAAGCTATCATCGCATAGCTAGCAAGCTAGCAACGGAAAGTTTCCAAGGTAACAAAGCAAAGCTAGCAAGCTAGCCACGCAAATCAAACATGATATTAACTCAAAGCGGGAAGATGGAAACGCAAAAGTGGCTGGCTAGAACCGTTAACATGGCAAGCTAGCAAAGCATATCTAGCAAGCTAGATACGCAAAGCTAGCTATCTAGCAACGCAAAGCTAGCAAGATAGCAACATCAAGCTAGCAATGTAGCAACGCAAACCTATCCAGCTGTCAACACACACTAGCAAGTTAGAAACGCAAGGCTACCAAGCTAGCAACGCAAACTAGCAAGCTAGCAACGCAAAGCTATCAAGTTAGCAACGCAAATCTAGCAAACTAGAAAGCTAGCAAATCAAAGCCAGCAAGCCAGCAACCCAAAGCTATCTATCTAGCAACGCATAGCTAGCAAGCTAGCAACGCAAATCTATCAAGCTAGCAAAGCAAAACCAGCAAGATAGCAACGCGAAGCTAGCAAGCTAGCAACGGAAAGCTAGCAAGGTTGCAACGCAAAGCTAGCAAGCTAGCCACGCTATTCTAGCAAGCTATTAA
>NW_019737602.1:814-963 GCF_002891405.2 Cryptotermes secundus
TAGCATATCTAACAAGCTAGCAACGCAAAGCTAGCTATCTAGAAACGCAAAGGTAGCAAGCTAGCAACGAGAAGCTAGCAAGGTAGCAACGCAAATCTATCAATCTGGCAACGCACACTAGCAAGCTTGCAACGCAAGGCTACCAAGTT
>NW_019737603.1:0-1078 GCF_002891405.2 Cryptotermes secundus
AACGCAAAGCAGGTAAGAATGCAAAGCAAAGTTTGCAAGCTATCATCGCAAAGCTAGCCATCTAGGAACGCAAAGCTTGCAAGCTAGCAACGCAAATCTAGCAAAGCTAGCAACGCAAAGTTAGCAAGCTAGCAACGCATATCTAGCAAGATATCAATCTACGAAAGGAAAGCTAGCAAGCTAGCAAAGCAAAGCTGCCTACAAAGCAACGCAAAGCTAGCAAGCTTGCAACGAATAGCTGGAAAGCTAAAAACGCAAAGCTAGCAAGCTAGCAACGCAAGTCTAGCAAGCTAGCAACGCAAATATATCAAGGTAGCAACTCAAAGCTAGCAAGCTAGCAATTCAAAGCTAGCAAGCTTGCAACGCAACGTAAGCAAGCTAGCAACGCAAAGATAGGAAGTTAGCAACGCAAAGCTACCTAGCTAGCAAAGCAAAGCTAGCAAGCCAGCAAAGCAAAGCTAGCAAGCTAGCAACGTAATGCTAACAATTTAGCAACGCAAAGCTAGTAAACTAGCAACGCATAGCTAGCAAGCTAGCAACGAAAGCTAGCAAGCAAGAAACGAAAAGCAAGCAAGGAAGCAACGCCAAACTAGCAAGCTAGCAACGCAAAGCTGGTAAGCTTGCAAAGCAAAGATTGAAATCTAGCAACGCAAAGCTAGCAAACTAGGAACGCAAATTTAGCAAGCTAGCAACGCAAAGCTATCAAGCTAGCAACGGAAAGCTGACAAGGTAGCAAAGCAAAGCTAGCAAAATAGCCACGCAAAGCTATCAAGGCAGCATCGCAAAGCTAGCAAATATAGCCACTCAAATCTAGCAAGATAGCAACACAAAACTGGCAAGCTAACAACGCAAAGCTGGCAAGCTAGCAACGCAAAGCTAGCAAGCTAACAATGCAAAACAACCAAACTAGCAACGCATATCTAGCAAGCTAGCAACACAGAGCTATCAAGGTAGCAACGCATATCTAGCAATCTAGCAAGATAGCAACTCAAAGCTAGCAAGCTAGCAACGCCAAGATAACAAGTTAGGAACGCAAAGCTAGCAAGCTAGCAACGCAATGCTAGCAAGCTAGCAACGC
>NW_019737603.1:1108-1534 GCF_002891405.2 Cryptotermes secundus
GAAATCTAGCAAGCAAGAAACGGAAAAAAAACAAGCAAGCAACGCAAAACTAGCAAGCTAGCAACGCAAAGCATATAAGCTTGTAAAGGGAAGATAGCAAGCTAGCAACGCAAAGCTAGCAATCTAGCAAAGCAAAGCTAGCAAGCTAGCAACGCAAAGCTAGCAAGATAACAACGTAAAAGCTAGGAAGCTAGCAACATATATCTAGCAAAATAGCAAGCTAGCAACGGAGAGTTAGCAAGCTAGCAAAGCAAAGCTGCAAAGATAGCAACGCAAAGCTGGCAACCTATCAAAGCAAAACTAGCAAGATAGCAACGAAAAATAACAAGATAGCAACGCAAATCTAACAAGTTAAAAAAGCATATCTAGCAATCTAGCAACCTAGCAACGCAAAGCTATCTAGCTTGAAACACAAAGCAAGCAAGC
>NW_019737604.1:0-912 GCF_002891405.2 Cryptotermes secundus
ACAAACCATTTCTAGCAAGCTACCAAAGCAAAGCTAGCAAGCTAGGAACGGAAAGCTAGCAAGGTAGCGACTCAAAGCAAGCAAGCTAGAAACGCAAATCTAGCAAGCTATTTGAATAAAAGAAGGCAAGCTTGAAACGTAAAGGTGGCAAGCTAGCATCGTTAAGCTGGCAAGCTAGCAACGCCTATCTAGCAAGCTAGCAACGCACAGCTAGCTATCTAGCAACGAAAAGTTAGCAAGCTAGCAAGGTACCAACGCAAAGCTAACTATTAAGAAAAGCAATGCTTGCAGCTAGCAGCGCCAATCTAGCAAGGTAGCAACGCAATCCTAACAACTTGGCAACTCAAAGCTAGCAAGCTAGACACACAAATCTAGCAAGCTAACATCGCAAAGCTAGCAAGCAAGAAACGAAAACGAGCAAGCAACGCAAAGCCAGCAAGCTAGTAACGCGAACCTAGCAAGCTAGCAACGGAAAGCTAGCAAGGTAGAAACGCAAAGCTAGCAAGCTAGCCACGCGAATCTAGCAAGCTATTAACGCAAAGCTGGCAAGCTAGCAACGCAATATTTGTAAGCTAGCAAAGCTAAGTTAGCAAGCTAGCAACCCAAAGCAAGCTATTTATCAACGCAAACTGNAACTGGCAAGCTAGCAACGCAAAGCTAGCAAACTAGCAACGCAGAACTGGCAAGCTAGCAACACAAAGCTGGCAAGCTAGCAATGTAAAAGTGGCAAGCTAGCAACGGAAAGATAACAAGATAGCAACGTATATGAAGCAAGCGAAAACGCAAAGCAAGCAAGCTAGCAAAGCAAAGTTACCAAGAAAGCAACGCAAAGATAACATGCTTGCAACGGAAAACTAACAAGCTAGAAACGCAAAGCAAGAAAGCTAGCAACGCAATGGTACCAAGTTAGCA
>NW_019737605.1:0-587 GCF_002891405.2 Cryptotermes secundus
CCCATAAACTAAGCTGCACTTGCAACTTGCACCCCAACCCTTCAGTAAACAATAACCCACAACCAGCTGCAAAAGAACCCGTTAACTCTGAAACTGGCATTTCTTCGCCAGCACAGAACATACCTGTTTCACCCCCTCACCCCGCGGCAGAGGTCGAGCCTAACTCAGATTCTTCGGTCGCCCCTAATTCTCGGCACTCTACCCCCAAGTTGACCAGCACAGAGGGACAAACTAATACCCAGAAAAAAGGCTCAATACACCCGCGGGAGGAACACAGTTACATTTCTTCTGACCAAAATTTATTGCAGTCGGCAGACAACATGCATCAGCACGGCCATCAGCCTCCCAGACAGAGACTAGGTAACTCGTACACTGAACATCAAACTAGGGAATTTGTCAATTGTGTTCGGGCTTTCAACCCAAACTTTTCCTTTCAGTGCCTTCTACAAACAATGTCAGTCATGCTCCTGCAATTTATGCAGCACCCATNGAGTGCCATCCCGGTCATATTCGATAACTTCCTAGTCAACCTCCTGGGTCTGCCACATAATGGGTAAGTCCTCACACACCGACATCTTATTCTGGAA
>NW_019737606.1:0-1802 GCF_002891405.2 Cryptotermes secundus
AAGTTTGTATATGTGTGTTAAATTATAGTAGTTGCTGTAGAACTGAGGAAACGTGAAGACCCTATGAATAACTCTTACACAACCCTCAGCTCTTCTATCACTATATCAGAAGGGGATTTGCTATATGGATATAAAGATGTCTAATAATCTTCCATCGTACTTAAAGCAATTATACAAAAATTGCAAAGGTTTTAAATCGGCTTTGAAGAATCTTTTTTGTGTTGCCATTCACTTTATACATTGTTAGAATATTGTCACATGTTGGGTATATCACGACACAAATAACTTCACACATATTTATTCTTACACACTCAAGTACAATTAGTATCATGCATTCTGCGGCAGCATTTTGAATATGATAAAAATAAAGATATAATTTCTTTGTAATAGGTTATTAATCATACATAGTTTTTAATATTAAGTTTTTGTGGCCATAAATGTAATGATATTGTGTAGTGTTATTTGACTATATGTATTTCTGTAATGTTCTTTTTATTATGAGAATTTTCGTATCCTTTTACTTTGTATGGATCTATGGAAATAAAGGTAAATGACAAACTTTATACTGCACCACATGCAGTCTGTTATGAATTCATGCCTGACCAGTGCTCAAAGGCTTCTAACAAGAAAAATGCCAAAATTACACAAACAATAGCCTCTAATTCTGGATAGACCATTTTGTTGTTAAATCTGAAACTCTTGCCATCAGTAACCTCGCTAATACGTGATCCGCCATTTTGTCGTCAAATCTGAAACGCTTACAGTCACTAACCTCGCCATTTTGTTGTGAAATCTGAAACGCTTACTGTCACTACCCATGTGCTATCAATCGTATAAAACTATAATACCAAAACCTGTAGACTGCAAATCAGTATCTTTACATACAAAACTCTGGAAAACGCTTTGGCACAAAAGCAATCTCTCTCTAATACCGAAATAAAACACCAAACACACCGCCTAATATGTTATTGGTTACCTTCTTTCGTTCATCACATTTGTGGGGGAAGAACATTGTTCCTTCTATCATGTGTGATGTGAAATACACTAAAACTTCATTACTGCGTGAATTATATAAACTTACCTTCCCGTGAGACAAATTCATTATTTAGGTCTAACCGTGAAATATTACGTTTAATTGCATAAACAACAGACACTTCTGATCAGGTTGATGCAACTCAATCCTACTGCCGGGCAACATAACCTAACGTCTCCAAACCGAACCAAAACCTGACCAAATCCGAACCAAAACCGAACCGAACCCAACCCCACCCTGGCCTGACCTCACATAACCTAACTACACTAAACTTATTTTATTCATTGGATTAGGCAAGCATAATAAAGTAATTACACCTGAATTAAAACAGACCTACCGTGCTGGATCCCTTGGAAAACTGAAGATTCTCACGCCTTGCTTGCTGGATGAAAAGCACCCAGCAAAAGCACATGTTTTAGTTTTCATGTTTATACTGCAAAAAGAAATACAAAAATTATAACACCATCACGGTACTCTTAGAACTCCTTCCCATTCAACAGACAATCTTTGTGATAAACCGAAAGCTGCAGAACATATCATAAAAGAAATATCGTTTACATGACAGTTCATAATAATGTAAAAAATTTTAGGCTTGAAACAATTCTATGTTTCTAATTTAATTTCTGATAGTAAGCATAATATTCATATACACAAATAATATGTTTAATATGGAGCTGTAATTTCGTTTCGCACCCACATCAAATGAAAATTCATACTTACCAAATTGCCTATATTGATCCACCATAACCGCATATAATTGCGGGAATAC
>NW_019737607.1:0-220 GCF_002891405.2 Cryptotermes secundus
ACACCAAAATTAAACAAAGGCCCCTGTCTCTTATTCATATTAAAAATTAATTCACTCATGTTTCGAAACAAGCACTTACGCACTGCAATGCGAACTTGCGAAGAAACAGTATTCAGTATTACTAGATTTGAGAACCGGATACAGACTGCCTTGATCTTCGGTTTCAGTGGAAACATTTTCTTTATACTTCCTTGCTGACTGGTCACTGACATTTGCAATA
>NW_019737607.1:227-969 GCF_002891405.2 Cryptotermes secundus
GTCATAAACATCGGTATTGCCTTTCCCGAACGTTGAAAGATTTGGATATCTGAAAATTCCCGTTCATTCATGAATACTTCCATGTTTAAAAATATGCGGCTTGGTCACTGACCTTTGCTACACAGATTTAGGTGTTCTGTGTCTCAGCTTCTCGACATAAATATTATTCTCCTCAGAATATTTCCACTATAAAATATTTATTCATGAAAAATGGTTAGAAAATGAAAATGACAAGTTCCAGAAGAGCCTGTCGCGGGCCAGTATAATTGCTGCCAGGGCCCACTACTGGGCCGCGGCCCGGCGGTTGAGAAGCACTGCCTTACACCGCGCGGCCACTGTGATCGGCGTTAAGGTTTACACACTCGATAAAATTGTAAATGTTAGGGATTTAATTTGCAGGGTCAGTCTTGAAAGTGCAGTTACCAGTCGTGCTCATACATTGTTGCTGCACTACGATGACGCCATTTTACATAAATGTTGCTTCTGAAATATGTTTCGTCTTCATAAGGTCATAATAATATAGATACTGTACTTAATTTCTGCAATATATTGCTTTTGGTAGCTAATTTTTCTTAAATTTCTTTAAAATTAATGTTGAATTTGTCGTAAATTAGTTAAAACTTATTCCTTTGAAACTGCTATTCCAAGATTGCGGCGTTCTGTAGTTTCTTGGATTATGTACTGAGTCTTGTAATGGTGTATAGCGGTTATGTTTTGCGTGAGGTCTGTATTCAGTACGGCG
>NW_019737608.1:0-831 GCF_002891405.2 Cryptotermes secundus
ACATATCATAGAAATCCGTATTATTCTATTTCAGATAATATTTATGGCTGCAGCCCTATTTGCACTACAATTATCATATTGCAGGGAATTATAAGATGGGTGTGTGTTAAATTTAGCGTAATGAGGAACATGATCATGAATAATGAATTCAAACAATTTAGAGAAATTACTGAGAATAGAAATGGGTCTGTAGTTGCTTACAGCGGCATGATTGCCTCTTTTAAATACTGGTACAACAGGAGATTCTTTCCATGTAGCAGGAAAATACTGCTGCGTCAGGCTCAAGTTAAGTATATGCCTAAGTATAGGAATGAAAATATCTGAACAACCTTTTAAGATAAAGCCAAGGATATCGTCAAGTCCGACAGATAATGATTCAATTCAATTCGTGTTTATTTACGTACGAAATTTATAGCACAGGGACCAATTACAAATTTAGCAGGAGTACACCTCTCTAATCACCGCTGATCAAACCGCAATGTTACCCTGTAACATTTTATTGCACTGTTATTGGATGCAAAGTGATGCACATAAATATCCCAATTAAAATTATGGCTAAACCCATTTTATTCACTTATGTATTAAACTACATAAATTAAAGTCTCCTAAATAAAATGAGAAGTTTAGTAACTGCAAACGAATGTACGTGCATGAGTAGACTTAATCGGTAGATATAAGTGGGGTTAATATGATTGTAACTAAGGTAGGATAATACGGGATTTGAACCCGACCAGTGAAACCAAATAATGATCGACAAAACCACAGAGGACGTGGTAGGTGGATCGGCCTGATAATACACAGCGCAGTAGTTGTTGCGCCTGAAACAAAGTG
>NW_019737609.1:0-681 GCF_002891405.2 Cryptotermes secundus
TGAATTTATAATGCAGAACAACCCTGTGAAGAACTGGGAAACCATCTTTGCAGTGCACATAAAAATTAAAACATAAAATTGAAAATAAGATTATAACACTTTGTATTAAAAACTTCAAATCTTCCATTATAATATGCGACACTATGTTTTTGCTGATATAAAACAAGTTAATACCATCCATTTATCATAAAAATTGAGCAAGATACAGCATTTTTAAACACAATGCTTAAAAGTGATTATGCGCCTAATGGGAACGGACATTTAAATGCAGAGTAGCAAAGGGCATTTAAACACGCACCAGCAGCGGGCATTTAAATAAACTCCGGCCAGCTCAAGCTTACCACTATTTCGAAGTCTGGCATTTAAAGGTTAANTTATTTGTTGTGTAATGTCTTCTATTCTCTTCAAGAATTTTTTAATAATTGTTGACATGGACTGCTTGTTGATAAACCTGTCTGTATATTTTTATGCCTTTTTGTGGAGTATTTATTATTATTAATTGTTGATGTAAACTGCTTGTTAATAAATCTGTCTATATGTTTAAAATATTTATTCTTATGGCTCTTTTTTGAGTATTTATTATTCTTAAATTATGTTAAAAATGTATTTTGAAAGGTATTGCTGTATTATAGTGAGGAATCACTGTGTGAATGTTATGTTATTTTTGATGTGAGGTTGTTG
>NW_019737610.1:0-3905 GCF_002891405.2 Cryptotermes secundus
TGACGTACATCAGGAATCCCTTCTGCATGAGTTATGTTAGTAGTTTTGTGCACGTGTTACTTGTTGCATTTTTCTTAACATATCTTAGTTATGTCAACGGTATCTTTCTTCAAGCGAGAGTCGCCTGATGAGTCTCAGATATCTGCATGTGCTTGCCTTAGTCTCGATGGCTTTTGAAGAAGTTCCCAGTTGCTAAAACAGCACAGTTCAGTGGCATCGTTAAGAAAACCTTTCATTTCCTTTGTCCTAAGCCAAATGAATGCAGTTCACATCTCTAATCATTCTGTGTTGAATTCTATTGTAAAAAATTTTCTGTTTATTTATTCATGTGAGAACTTATACATNTAATGTGCAAAAACTTAAAAATTTTTTCCCTGGTGTGTCATGAGATGGCAGAACAAGCCATTTTAACCCATATATAGGCAAGCCCTGTTTCAGTGTATTGTGTTGTTCTTGTGTTTGGAATTTATTTCTCCAATGTCTGAGTCTGCATATTTTTCACTCTGTGCATGGTATCAGTTGCAACTTGAAGGAAGTCAAGGAAGATTTTCCCTATGCTTAAATGAAAATCTTGAAATATGCCGTTGTGTAATTTTGTTGATTCTTATTTTTTGTCACGATCATGTGTGACAAGTGTATGGAACAGACTCCTCAGGAGCTAATATTCTCTGAGCTCTTCAAGAAATTGTCCACCTTTTGTAGAACCTGGGGTTGCTAGCAATGCCCCTGTAATGATGAATCCCATATCAGCATCTCACATATCCATTTTAACATTGCCTTCCCATTTACACTAAAATCTCCGAAGAGGTCTCTTCCTTTCAGGTTTCTCCATCTCCCACATATCTCTGTGGGCTAGTAGTCTAGAGTTCCTGGTTACAGATCCAGAGGTCCCGGGTTTGATTCCCTGCGCTGCTAGATTTTTTGAGAAGCAGTGGGTCTAGAACAGGGTCCACTCAGCCTCGTGAGGATTATTAAGGAGCTATTTCAAGGAAATAGCGGGTCCAATCTAGAAAACCGAAATTAACGGCCATGGGGATCTGTTGTGTGACCATGTGGCACCCTCTGTCTGCAGAAGTTGGCACTAACTTCGCCAACAAGCGGCAGTTGCTTGGTGGATATAGTGCACTTGTGAACTACAGGCCATGGAGTTCTTCTTCTCCCCCCCCCCNGATCACAGAAATGGGCCTGTGTTGATTTGGCATGGTCTCACCCTAACCTTTGTGGATTTATTGCCACAAATTTAGCCGGGCATTTGTTTCAGTGTTTGAAGTAAAAGTGAATTCCTGTTTTGAAATTAAAACCAATTGGAGGTAGACCAGCACAGATTGGTGTTCTTTTGCAGATCAGACTTAGGGAGCAAATTTTAAGGGCTCACAGACACTAGATGAGAAGTGATATCTTGATATTTCATGCTGTTAAGGGAGGGCAAGATTAAGATGGAACGTTGAGAGCATGGGAGGTAGATGCAAATATTTCAGTATGGTGTCCAGTAGCAGGCTACCCCTTTTAAATCTTAAGGGTTTTCTGCCTAAGTGTTGAGTAATTAATGGACACTAATGGGTGTGTAGCCTTCAACTTGGTGTTAGTTGCTGCCTGTTAATATTAGGCTGAAATGAATTGTGCAGTTTTTATTTTTAAGAGGTATATCTGTTATATCTGATTTGTCTTCACTCTTGAAGCTGTATGCTTCATCTGACAAAAATTGTGGGGTAGATTACTGTACATTCGAGATGTCTATGAAAAATGCTGTTTGTACCTCTGCAGCTGACCATAAATGTACACATCCTTTCTGTTTCGTTATGTACTAATCATCCTGTCCTTAGACACTGTATAGAGGGAAGTCTCTATTTAAGTTTCTGTAGGGAACAGTGGGATTTAATTTAATTTACCCTGTGATGATGTAACAGTACACAATCATTTTGTATTTTCAGAATTCTGGGACAGTTACAGTAACTCTTCCTGAAGCAGCTGGTGCTCCTGCTGTCACCCCTGGTGTACGATCGAGGTATCCTGGGCTTGCTTCTTGGCAACTGCAATCTAATGCAGTTCCAGAAAATAATATGGCACAGCCACATGAGGATGTCAAAAGTAAGCTAACAGAATTTCAGTTTTCATGCCTGGTTATTGAGTGTATGTGTGTTAGTGGGGGTTTTTCCTTGGGGAATTTGCACTGTACAGTGGCAACATTTCATTTCTTTCTTGTTGCATTTTTAATTTCTTGGTAGCGTAGTTAGTTGAGGCACTATGCTACAAGCCGGAAGGTCGCGGGTTCAAGTCCTGATGAGGTCATTGGATTTTTTTCAATTGACCTAACCCTTCCAACCGCACTAAGGCCCTGGGGTTAACTCATCCTCTAGCAGAATTGAGTTCCAGGAATACTCTTGGAATATTGTTGGGGGTAAAGGGTGGCTGGTGCGTAGGGCTGACAACCTTGCCGTCATCTATGAGCTGATTGTGTAGAAAATATGGGAACCTCAACATCTTATAACCCTGTGGTCCTCCACGGTCTGTTACAGGGATACCTTTACTTTATTTCCCACACCCATCTTGCTTTTCTTGAGTAGAATTCTGTGGAACACTGAAGTTTATCACATTGATTTTAGAGTAAGATAAAGTGATGTGACTAAACAATTTGCTGTGATTCCATTACTGTGCAGCTCCTCTGTGTATTGTTTGAACAGCCAGATTTCAGAACAGGCTGAAATTTGATGAACTGTTCAAAACATGCCATGTTTTCTCATGTAATTTCTGAATTTAAACACTTGTGTCCTGAACCAGAGGCATATAAATTATTAATTCTTCATTTATATTGATAGAAACTAAAAGAGCGCCAGCCAGTTTTGTGTTAAGGTAGTTTGTTATACATATTCAGGTGGAGTCTACTAAGAGAAGTCCCATTAACATGGGTCCAGTTTGTGAAAGATTAAGGAGCCAGGAATAGTAGTTTCTGATGAAAGAATTGCATATCACTTCAGTACAAAACAAAAACAGGTGTTGTTAATAATGAAACATGATGCCAAAACTGTTCAGATTGTCAGCCTGTGGCTTGACTGCACGTCTGAGCTTGCTATATTGTAAACTGTTAAGTGTGTCTTGAATGTGCATTTTCAGTGCACTGTATTACATTCTTAGAAATGTGGGGATTTTTTCAGATATATAAATCACCTAAGCATTGTGCTTCTCTTCGTTCTTTGTATATAGACTAGTCCCTCCTCATGGCCCCAGAGATGACAGTACAAAGGGTTTAAATCACAGGATCTTGCTGCCCGTGCATGTGATCCTCCATGGCTGTCACAACAGATTTGATAGTTAGGATAACATAATCCGTTGCCTGTCGTTAAAAATGAAGGTGACATTCTTCAGGGTGTAGGTTCATAATATATATATATGTGTGCTCATATGTATATTCAAGTCACAGGCAGAGTTGTCATAACCTCTTCTGTTATTAAATAAAATGCATTTTGGTTTTACATTAATCTAAAATAAAGTAAAATTTGTTGTTAGAAATCTTGATTTCTGGTATGTTTTTCAAGCTGCTGTGGCTGCATAAACTTTCACGCGACCTCAAGTACTCGCTACAGAAATTATGCTGTATACAGCAGTAAACCGAAAGTATTGATACATGAATCATTTTTGTTGTTGACTGATTGTAGAGAAAGTGAATCTTTACTAGAATAGAATTATTTAGAAGAATTAGGAAAGTCTAGAGGTTTGTTATACTGAAGGGGGGATGTGATTCATGCATATTTATGCTAGAACATTATTACTGTTCAGAAATAACTTATGGGCATTACATAATTAATTACGGAAATGTCAGGAAAGAGTATATCCCCAATCGATTCTACACATTCCGTTAGTACAGTAGATTTATGCTCAAGAAGGAATGGTGTTAACCATGACATTGA
>NW_019737610.1:4547-5917 GCF_002891405.2 Cryptotermes secundus
GTACGTGTTGAATAAAATCTAGTTTGTCTGAAATGGAGAGTGCAGTAGAACTGGAATTTGAATTTAAAAGAATTACAATTCAAGCCCATTGTAACAAGAATTCATAACATTTATAAATTTTCTTTTTTAGTGGGTACTTGTAATGTCCCAAAATGCTTGATATGCGACATGTTGATGTCAGTCTTCTAACTTATGATAATATCATGTATTTATTTTCTTTGGTGCACTCACAATGAGAAGTTGCATAAACGCAATTCTCTGCTTCACTGTGTCTGTCTGTCTGCCTGCATGCAGCAACTTGAGAACTGTTAAATGGGTGTTCATTAATTTTCATATTAGTCATTTTTACTAAACTTTTTTGATGCATTCTACTTTGGGTAAAAATCCGTCAACAATAATGGACATTTATGCGATGCTCAAAGTATGTTTTTCTCATGCATTATGCAACTTGCTAAATATTTATCACAGTGAAAAATGCTTCAAACAAAAATTGGTGGGGGGGGAGAGAAATGAAACAATATTTTTATGACCAGTATTCTTTCTCCATAAGTTACAGGTTTTGAGACAGTTCAACAGAAGNNAAAAAATGTGCCAGAAATGTTATGGTGTGCACATATTTGCCACCTTGCATGAAGTAATTCTCTTTAAAAATATGAAAATGTTGATGAATCGCTCAGCATTGTCCACATCTTTAACATTATCTGAACCAATAAATTGTAAGATTCTCTTAAGTCTGTATAATGTACTCAAACCCAACTATTTTAACTCATGTGAACTGTATCATAAGCTGGTTCTAAATGCAACAAGTGTTCCCTTAAACTTTGTGTACACCAAACACTTTTTCTTTATTTGAAACTGTAAAGCTGTCCTTTGCAACACTGACAGTAATCAATCTGTAAACATTTTGAAAAATGGTTGGCTTATGCCTTGATCATGGTCCATCATTCAGTGTGACATATGGTCTTTGTTTGTGAAACCACTCAAATTGCACAGATTCAAATTGCTATTCTCAGTGCTGCTCATTTGTTTCTGTAAGTAGTCTTCCCATACTGCTCAACCGATGATATTTCATTGTTGATCTCTGGGTTGGTGAACAGTGATGAAGTCCATCCTGGCCCAATCTTTGGTGAGCCATTGGTTTTACAGAGACTTATTACTTCAAGCTTTGTATTTAGGCCGAAGCATTTCTGTTTCATTGCCATGATTAGGATTAAACACTCTGTAAACAGCATACATCACAATCACAGGAATATTATGAGCTCCACTAGCGACATGGCACAGTGCATATTTAACAAGCAGTTCAGATGACATCACATTGTGGACAGTTTTCATTGGTTCATATTTGGTTGGGGGTACTTGACCTTGAACTT
>NW_019737611.1:0-781 GCF_002891405.2 Cryptotermes secundus
CTATTTTGGGAATTTTACATTGAGGCTTCTTATGCTTGAAATTTAGTTTTATTAAAAAATGTAATATAATATAACTGATGCTGTTACTATTTGTTATTGTAGGTGTTTGAGTGTGCCTGCCAGCAGTCTCAGCTGCCTCTACTACAAGACTGGGTTGTGCTCAGTGTTGCCAACTTTACACAGTGTTATCCAGTTAGCATGGCCTCATGGTGTCTCACCTGTTTTTTCATTAGTGCATCCATCAATCCATGGCTCCGGGCTTTGTATCCTTTTCATGTAAACATACTGTGAAACATACCATGAAACATGTTGTGAATACAGCAGAACTTCCTTAAAACAAAATGCACAGCACTCCATTATTTGAATTTATATGAACATCTTACTGTAAAGAGTTCCAGGAAATTGCAGTGCCTGCTTTGCTTCATACATTTTGATTTGTATGGAAACTGTAGCTGGAACTGTAAATTATTGATCTGACTCTTCAAGGGCTCCATTTCTCTGCCTAATATCCATTAATACAAATACTGACTCCATTAAATTTGTCAAATGTAACCTCAGTATCTGTACACCTTTGATATATGACATGTAAACAGTACTTTATGCAGCATTTATGCCTGTGTGGTTCATTGGTTCTATTTTTTGTACATTCTTTGCACAGTATTCATAAACTTTATAGATAACAGGGAGGTCATGCATTGCCATCTGTCCACATATTTATCTCCTGGAATTGAAACAATTTTTAATTGAATTTTATAGTAGGGGCTACACTAAAAATTTTCTT
>NW_019737612.1:0-6265 GCF_002891405.2 Cryptotermes secundus
TAAAATAATTTTAATATATCAAGCTATAAAAATAATTTCAACAAACTTACAAAATGTTTCACTCTAAATAGGGAATTCCTTTAAAGTTCTGATAATTTCTATAATATTTAATTAATTTTAATACAATTCTCTGATATTCTAATTAGAAAAATTTAAAGAAATTTTGAACGTACATAACATATTTTATGAAATTTTTCCGAAAATTCCTTGACGATTTCACGTTAATATAAGAAATTACAGACAATATGTGAAAGATTTCATCTTATTAAATGTTTTTCTGTTCAAGTTATTGTTTATTTCTACATTATATTAGGGAAATTTTAGTCAATTAGAATTGATGTTAACTTAAATGTAACTAATATAAACCAGGTTTTGAAAGGTGTGAACTTAATTTGTAAAACTTTGACCAAGAATTATTCCACATTTTAAGATATTATAAATAATTTCAACAAGTTTTCAAAGATTCCCCTTCGAGTTATTAAAATCTATATATTTCTTTTGACGCTATTTAATCATTAATTAATTTTAATCTTTTTTGACGGATTTTATGATAATTTAAGAAATTCTAAACTAATTTCGAAGCTCTTCAAACTCATTCAAGTAAATTTAACCAAAAATTCTTTCTCGATTTCAACTTAATATAAATAATATAAATTATTTTGTGAAAGATTTCTCCCTAATTTCAGGATATCTAACAGTCTCTTTGACGATTTATATAATATTTCAGGGAATTTAAAGAAATCTTCAACGATTCGAAAGTAACTGAATTTTGAACGAATTCTACGAAGGCTATATAATTTTAACCTAAAATTCCTTAACATTTTAAAGATAATATATAGAATTTCAACCAATTTATTAAAGATTTCACTCTAGTTTAAGGAATTATTTTACTTTTCTCATAATTACAATATTATTCAATGAATTTTAATAAAATTTCATTCAATCTAAATTAATTTAAGTATTTTTAAATATTTGGAAAGTTCTCAACTAACTTTATAAATAGTTTCCGAAAATTCATTGTAGATATTACGTTAATATAAGGAATTAAAGACAATATGTGAAATATTTCTTCTTTTTAAATGAAATTCAGACAAAAATATTGACGGTTTCTACATTATATTAGGGAAAAATAAGTCAATTTTCATTAATGTTAAGTAACCAGGTTTTGATACATTTCAAAGTAATTTATGAAATTCTGATTAAAATTTTCTAGATTTCAAGTTAATAGAAAGAATTTGAAAAAAATAACCAAAGAATCCACATCATGGATTCTGTCAATTTTTTGACGGTATTTAATCATTAATTAATTTTAATCAAATTTTGAAGTGTTTCATGATAATTTAAGGAATTCTAAACTAATTTGACCTTCAACCTAATTTATATAATTTAAAAAAATCTCGATTTCATGTCAATACAAATATTATCCATATTATGTGTAAGATTTCACTCTAAATTCAGGAATTCTAACAGATTCCTTAACCATTTACATAAGAATTCATGAAGTTTACGGAATTTTCAACGATTCGAATGTAATTTAAATTTTTTTTATTGATTTTTAAAAGATTTAAACGAAATCAATATAATTTTAACGTAAAATTCTTTGAATTTTTGAAGGTAAAATTAAGAATTTCAACAAATTTTTAAAATACTTCACACTAACTAAGGAATTCCTTTAAATTTCTTATAATAACTACACTATTTAATGAATTGTAATAAAATTTTTATACATTAAAATTAATTTAATTAATTTTATCCAAACTTTGAACAAACAAGCATATTTTGTGAGAAATTTCGGATATCTCATTCACGATCTTACGTTAATAAAAAAATATATAAGGATAAAAAAAATATATATATAAATAATAAAATGTTACAAATTTCTTCTTATTAAATGAAATTCTGTAGAAATTATTTACAATTTGTACTTTATATTAGGGAGATTTATTTAAATTTTGATTGTTAAGTTAAATTTAACGAATATCAAGCAGATTTTGAAAGACTTTAAAGTAATTTTTTAAATTTTGACCAAAAATTGTTCCATTATTCAAGTTTATATAAAGAATTTCAACAAATTTTCAATGATATCAATTTATGGAAACTTATCAATTCCTTTGACGGTATTTAATTATTAATTATCAGGGGTTTCATGATAATTAATGAAATTCAAAAGTAATTTTGAACTTCAACTTAATTTATGTAAATTTAAACAAAAATTCTTTCTCTATTTCAAGTTAATATAAATAATATCAATTATTTTGAGAAAGATTTCACTCAAAAGTGAGGAATTCTAAGAGATTCTTTGACAATTATAAATAATTTTTCAGGAGATTTAAAGACATTTTCAACGATTCGAAGGTAATTTAATTAATTTTTATTGAATTTTGAAAGAATTCACCGAAATCTATATAATTTTAACGTAAAATGTTTTCACTATTTTAAGTTATAACAAAAATTTCAACAAACTTAAAAAATGTTTCACTCTAAATAGGGAATTCCTTTAAATTTCTGATAATTTCTATAATATTTAATTAATTTTAATACAATTCTCTGTTATTCTAATTACAAGAATTTTAAGAAATTTTGAACGTACATAACATATTTTATGAATTTTTTCCGAAAATTCCTTGACGATTTCACGTTAATATAAGAAATTACAGACAATATGTGGAAGATTTCATCTTATTAAATGGTTTTATGTTCAAATTATTGTACATTTCTACATTATATTAGGGAAATTTAAGTCAATTAAAATTGATGTTAACTTAAATGTAATTAATATAAACCAGGTTTTGAAAGGTGTGAACTTAATTTATAAAATTTTGACCAGGAATTATTCCACATTTTAAGTTATTATAAAAAATTTCAACTAGTTTTCAAAGATTCCACTTCGAGTTATTAAATTCTATATATTTCTTTTGACGCTATTTAATTATAAATTAATATTAATCATTTTTGACGGATTTTATTAAAATTTAAGAAATTCTAAACTAATTTCGACGCTTTTCAATCACATTCAAGTAACTTTAACCAAAATTTCTTTCTCGATTTCAACTAAATATAAATAATATAAAATATTTTGTGTAAGATTTCACCCTAATTACAGGATTTCTAACAGATTCTTTGACGATTAACTCAATTTTACAGGGAATTTAAAGAAATCTTCAACGATTCGAAGGTAACTGAATTTTGAACGAATTCTATGAAGGCTATATAATTTTAACCTAAAATTCCTTAACATTTTAAAGATAATATAAAGAATTTCAACAAATTTATAAAAGATTTCACTCTAGTTTAAAGAATTATTTTACTTTTCTCATAATTACAATATTATTTAATGAATTTTAATAAAATTTCATTTATTCTATATTAATTTAAGTAGTTTTATCCAAATTTTGAAAGATCTCAACTAACTTTATGAATAGTTTCCGAAAATTCATTGTCAATATTACGTTAATATAAGGAATTACAGACAATATGTGAAATATTTCTTCTTTTTAAATGAAATTCTGTCCAAAATATTGACGATTTCTACATTATATTAGGGAAAATTTAAGTCAAATTTCATTAAAGTTAAGTAACCAGGTTATGATACATTTCAAAGTAATTTATGAAATTCTGAACAAAAATTTTTCCAGATTTCAAGTTAAGAGAAAGAATTTCAAAAAAAGTAATCAAAGAATCCACATCATGGATTCTGTCAATTTTATCACGGTATTTAATCTTTAATTAATTTTAATCAATTTTTGAAATGTTTCATGATAATTTAAGGAATTCTAAACTAATATTGACCTTCAACTTAATTTATATAATTTAAAAAAAATCTCGATTTCATGTCAATACAAATATTATCACTTATTTTGTGTAATATTTCACTCTAAATTCAGGAATTCCATCAAATTCCTTAAAGATTTACATAAGAATTCAGGAAATTTACGGAATTTTCAATGATTCGAAGGTAATTTAAAGATTTTTTATTGATTTTTAAAAGATTTAAACGAAATCAATATAATTTTAACCTAAAATTCTTTGAATTTTTGAAGGTAAAATTAAGAATTTTAAAAAATTTTTTAAATTATTCAGACTAAATAAGGAATTCCTTTAAATTTCTTATAATAACTACATTATTTAATGAATTGTAATAAAATATTTATACATTAAAATTAACTTAATTTATTCTATCCAAACTTTGAACAAACCAGCATATCTTATGAGAAGTTTCCGAAATCTCATTGACGATTTTACGTTAATAAAAGGAATATATAAGGATAAAAAATATATATAAATAATAAAATATTATAAATTTCNAAATTTCAACAAACTTATAAAATGTTTCACTCTAAATAGGGAATTCCTTTAAATTTCTGACAATTTCTATAATATTTAATTTATTTTAATACAATTCTCTGTTATTCTAATTAGAAGAATTTAAAGAAATTTTGAACGTACATAACATATTTTATGAAATTTTTCCGAAAATTCCTTGACGATTTCACGTTAATATAAGAAATTACAGACAAAATGTGAAAGATTTAATCTTATTAAATGGTTTTCTGTTCAAATTATTGTTTATTTCAACATTAAATTAGGCAAATTTTAGTCAATTAGAATTGATGTGAACATAAATGTAACTAATATAAACCAGGTTTTGAAAGGTGTGAACTTAATTTATAAAATTTTGACCAGGAATTATTCCACATTTTAAGTTATTATAAAAAATTTCAACAAGTTTTCAAAGATTCCGCTTCGAGTTATTAAAATCTATATATTTCTTTTGACGCTATTTTATTATTAATTAATTTTAATCATTTTGACGGATTTTATGATAATTTAAGGAATTTTAAACTAATTTCGACGGTCTTCAATCTCATTCAAGTAAATTTAACCAAATTTTTTTTCTTGATTTCAAATTAATATAAATAATATAAATTATTATGTGAAAGATGTCACCCTAATTTCAGGATTTCTAACAGATTCTTTGACGACTTACATAATATTTCAGGGAATTTAAAGAAATCTTCAACGATTCGAAGGTAACTGAATTTTGAACGAATTCTACGAAGGCTATATAATTTTAACCTAATATTCCTTATCATTTCAAGATAATATAAGGAATTTCAACCAATTTATAAAAGATTTCACTCTAGTTTTAAGAATTATTTTACTTTTCCCATAATTTCAATATTATTTAATGAATTTTAATAAAATTCCATTCATTCTAAATTAATTTAAGTAGTTTTATCAAAATTTTGAATGATGTCAACTAACTTTATGAATAGTTTCCGAAAATTCATGGTCGATATTACGTTAATATAAGGAATTACAGACAATATGTGAAATATTTCTTCTTTTAAATGAAATTCAGACCAAAATATTGACGATTTCTACATTATATTAGGGAAATATAAGTCAATTTTCATTAAAGTTAATTACCCAGGTTTTGATACATTTCAAAGTAATTTAAGTAATTCTGATCAAGAATTTTTCCAGATTTCAAGTTAATAGAAAGAATTTCAAAAAATAATTAAAGAATCCACATCATGGATTCTGTTAATTTTTTGACGGTATTAAATAATTAATTAATTTTAATCAAATTTTGAAGTGTTACATGATAATTTAAGGAATTCTAAATTAATTTTGACCTTCAACCTAATTTATATAATTTAAAGAAATCTCGATTTCATGTCAATACAAATATTATCACTTATTTTGTGTAAGATTTCACTCTAAATTCAGGAATGCTAACAGATTCCTTAACGATTTACATAAGATTTCACGAAGTTTACGGGAATTTCAACGATTCGAAGGAAATTTAAGGGTTTTTTTATTGTTTTTTGAAAGTTTTAAACGAAATAAATATAATTTTAACCTAAAATTCTTTAAAATTTTGAAGGTAAAATTAAGAATTTCAATCAATTTTTAAAATACTTCACACTAAATAAGGAATTCCTCTAAATTTCTTATAATAACTACCCTATTTAATGAATTGTAATAAAATTTTTATACATTAAAAATAATTTAATTAATTTTATCCAAACTTTGAACAAACCAGCATATTTTATGAAAAGTCTCCGAAATCTCATTGACGATTTTACGTTAATAAAAGGAATATATAAGGATAAAATATTTATATATATATAAGAAATTATTATAAATTTCTTCTTATTAAATGGAATTCTGTACAAATTATTGACAATTTGTACTTTATATTAGGTGGATTTAATTAAATTTTGATTGTTAAGTTAAATTTAACGGATATCAACCAGAT
>NW_019737613.1:0-759 GCF_002891405.2 Cryptotermes secundus
TCTCAGAAAATCTAGTATCACCGGGAATCGAACCCGGACCTCTGGTTCAGTAGCCAGGAACTCTGACCACTAGACCACAGAGGCGGTCACACATTATGAAGAGTACAGTCTTCTGAGATGTGGCACAATGCAGCCTGGTAGAAGTTCACCATTGTTTTGGTTCAGGGTCAGAGATGAAGCCAAGCAAGAAGCAAGTAAACCCACCTTGTGGCTTACTCTTCGACTCTGAAGATGATGGCACATATCTTGGACAAATGTCAATATTTAATAAACACTTTTTAGTTAATTAAATATATTTTAGTGTCTTTTAAGAAAGTACTGACTTTGTTGCATTGCAGACGGAATACTTTACAATATAAAATGGTGCCCCAATGCAACGGAATGCTGAAATATAATACGAGGGTTGTATAAAATGTAGTGGCAACACTGCTGTAACATGAAAGATGTGCGTCAGGTGGCACTAGCGCCGTCTGTAGCTGATAGCAGAAGTTCAGTTGAAGTAGTGCAGTGAGTGGCTCTGGTTGTGTTTCATTGAGTTGCATTGTGCATCGTCTTGAAGTGCAGGAGCCCAGTTCAAGCATCTTGGATAAAAATTGAAGTTGCACGAGGTCGTAGTGCACAAAACTGTTATCAGGGACTGCGAGAAGCATGTGGTGATGCTGCTTTGCCATATCGCACAGTGGCACGAAGGGTGAAATTGTTCTGTGAAGGGACGGATGCCATTCAGGACGACCCCATGTTGACAACCACACAATTCAG
>NW_019737614.1:0-876 GCF_002891405.2 Cryptotermes secundus
CAAGCTAGCAACGCTAAGCTAGCAAGCAAGAAACGCAAAGCAAGTGAGCAACACAAAGTTAGCAAGCTAGCAAAGCAAAGCTAGCAAGCTAGCTAAGGAAAACTAGCAAGCAAGCAATGGAAAACTAGCAAGCAAGCAATGGAAAACTAGCAAGCAAGCAATGGAAAACTAGCAAGCAAGCAATGGAAAACTAGCAAGCAAGCAATGGAAAACTAGCAAGCAAGCAATGGAAAACTAGCAAGCAAGCAATGGAAAACTAGCAAGCAAGCAATGGAAAACTAGCAAGCAAGCAATGGAAAACTAGCAAGCAAGCAAACAAAGCTAGCAAGATAGAAACGCAAAACTAGCAACATAGCAACCAAATCTATCAAGCTAACAACGCAAACCTACCAAGATTGAACTGAAATGTAGCAAGCTACCAACGCATAGCTAACAAGCTAGCAACGCAAAGCTAGCAAGCAAGCAAAGGAAAACTAGCAAGCAAGCAAACAAAGCTAGCAAGATAGAAACGCAAAACTAGCAACATAGCAACCAAATCTAGCAATCTAGCAAGCTAGCTACTCAAAGGTAGCAAGCTATCAACGCCAAGCTAGCAAGGTAGCAACGCAAAGCTTGCTAGCTAACAACGGAAAGCTAGCAATCTAGAAACGCAAAGCTAGCAAGCAAAAACGCAAAGCTAGCAAGGTAGCAACTAAAAGCTAGCAAGCTAGCAACGGAAAGCTAGCAAGGTAGCAAAGCAAAGCTAGCAAGGTAGCAACACAAAGTTGGCAAACCAGCAACGGATATCTAGCAAGCTAGAAACTCAAAGCTAGCAAGCTAGCAAGCTACAAGCGTAAAGCAAGCAAGCAAGAAACGCAAAGCTAGCAAGCTAGCAAC
>NW_019737615.1:0-2618 GCF_002891405.2 Cryptotermes secundus
CCTCTTGTAAATGTGAGTAAATACCAAAAGGGAGTTTACTGTTTAAGAACGAAGGTCTATAATAATCTACAACAACATATTAAGGATATATTGAGTGACACTTAAAGAGTTTTGAGGTACAATTAAAACAATTTACATTCTTTTGAGGGGTAACGTTTAATACAATCACTAGCTAAACTTAATTTCTTCGTTTGATTAAGCAACATATAATAATACCATTAGTTCATGCAATAAAATAGCCTTGCCGTCCTGAATGCCTGGGATTGAATGAATGTATCACGGGTTGGCCTTCTCGGCCGCACCTTCAAACCCATCTGCTACTGGATGACGAGCACCCTGAGGCGGCGCAAATTTTTTTCCCATTTATCCTGCAAGAAACAATACAGATATTATAACACAATCCCAATACACGGTGAGTTTCGAGATTCAACAGACCTTCTTTAAGACACATCGAAAGAAGCATAACCTACATGAAAATCTTAACAGGAATATTTCACTTCATATACACTTCTAACTTAATCTCAAACAGATATAACATGGGGATGTAACTAAAAGAGTAAATGTGACCTCTTGATTCACTACATCAAATCAAAATCCATACCTACCAATCAACCGCAAACTGACAAACTTCACTTTTCAAAAAAAATGCGTAATACAACCAACGCCCTGACGCTACAAACCGCCAATCTATTGCAAACGGTGTACTGGGATTGGGACACACAAATGCGATTCGATATACTGTAATAATTGAATTGTGATTGGTTCTATCTATCTAGTTCGGTCCGTCAGCGTAGAGATGGCAGGAGATTTTTGTTTCCCTTATGACAGTTGCACAGGAAGGCTTCTGTGGACGGGGACATTAGTTAAGTAACACTGGTAATGAAACTGTGTGAAACGTCCCATGTATTTTGGCATTCTCTCCAATTCATGAATATTTAAGTACGAGTATGTTGAAAACGAAATCTAGTAAATTTGTAATGATGGCGTTAAGACAGCCGGAGATGAACTTACGTGCATGTGTCCGCACGTCTCAGCTTCAAAACCATGCTACGGAATTTTGTGACATTATTTGCATGTAATTCCACTGATGGCTACTCCACGTCTGTAGTTTCTGATTCCTAACATTCGTAGGAGGGGTGTGCTGGGGGCGCGCACGAACTTGCGAGGATGAGTAACAGCACCGACCCGAAATGCGGTTTTTGTGGTGTAACCGTTCGTGTCCGGAGTTCTGAGCCAGACGCAGAAATACTGACGGAACGTAGTGTTACATCTTTGTAACGAATCACTAAAATGTTAGGCGTTGTAAAATTTTCAAGAGGTATGTAACCCAGTTCCCCACTGTTCCTACGGCTGTGTTTGCGTGCCGTATTATGCCCGTATAACAATTCGACAGTTTCAAACTAATTTCCTGTCAGAATCTGAACATTGCGTTTACTCATCTATTACATGCACGATGTAAGAAATATGTACACTTCAGTTACCGATGGGGGAGAATCCTCCTCTCGACTTACCATCAAAATGGCTTTTAGAAATCAGTAAGATATAAATTTCAACTTTATTGAGGACAGATTATTAATGGGTGAAGAATTTCGTCATAAACATTGTGGTTTCGGTCGTATAGTGAAAGGGCATTCGTTTCACCACAAACAGTGAACATGTTTATAGGAACCGACTAATGTGACTCGGTGTAGGATTAGATAATTATTGCACTTAATACGATATTACATCCCGTACATATTCGAGAAAGAAATGTTCTCGGCCGTATTTGGAAGAGATTCATGTCGCGACGTGATGTGGGCCCCTAGAGGGTCCCTAATCAGCGGGAGCGATCAGTCTTCAGACATGTGAACGAGTTTTCATTACAAAAACTTCTGGGGTTCAGCGTCTGGCTGTGCTTTAAAAGTGGTAACCATGACAGCCACTGCAATCATATTAAAGTAACAACAGGAGCAGTGGAAACGGCAGCAAAGAATCCTTTTATTTTGTGTTACGAAACACACAGCCTAGAATGAGAATACAGAGAACGGATTGCTTCCGTGCGATATTTCTAGTACATAACTGTTTAAGATGTTCATATTGGCCCTACTGTAAATAGAATGACGGGAGGTTCGGTCAGACCCCCACGCATGCACGACTTGCAATTTCCAGAAGTATAAGCCTGCCGATACTTTTTGGCCGGTGTCCTTCACTGTCAGCGCATGAGAGCGAGTCTACGCTACGAACTTGCTTCGTCTGCAGAGGGAACATTCGTAGGCTGGCACTGGCAACTGGCACGTGGGAAAAGCACACAGTATCTACTAATAACAGCTATCCTATGAACTCAACGTCTACCTTCTTACTGAGGCAATATAGTGTCGCTGCGCATGCTCACCAATCTTAGGCTCGCCGACTTGCTTCAGACCACTACGCATCAGAGATCCATCGGCCAAAATCTACCATCCCACCTATATATCTTGACAATAGTAAAGCAATGAAAGCAGTGAAGAATAAAATTTCCGTGTTTTACTTCACACCTCTCAAAAATACACGACAGAAATATAATAGCATTATTGCATAAAAATCGTCTCTTATTTTTCCTGTTATGATTATGGTAGTACATTATAGCAATAGTTGATTAA
>NW_019737616.1:0-1266 GCF_002891405.2 Cryptotermes secundus
CTAATTTGGGTGATATTAATTTGGAAGCGAGGCTTTGAAACCGCTTCCAATCTGTGAATTTTTCAATAGGTTCCAAAAGGTTCATAATTTTAACATTATCCAGTGTGTGGAATACTATTGGTAGGTGATCTGAATCCAAAATATCGGAGACGATGACATCTGACATTCTGATATTTTGGTGGACCACAATATCCAGCACGTCACCACTTCCCGTAGGGGAATAATGAGTGGGGCATTGTGGTGCTGAGATTTCGAAATCACTCATATCAAATAAATCCATGAGTTTCAAGCCTGAGGGGTTTGANTTCTGCTATTCCAAAATGGATGCTTAGCATTCATATCACCTGCCAAAATAGACTTACGTCTAAAGCTTAAGAGCTCAGTGATGTCAGCATCACTCCAGGCCCTGCCTGGGGATTTATAAACAGCTGCAAGCAGCACTTCGCTGTTACCAATTGGTATGCAGACCCTTGTCGCTTCTACTGAAATAAGGGGTGGTAGGTCTACATGGTTATGGGGGATGCCTTTTCTTACTGCAACGGCACTTCTGCCTTTTCTGCCTGAGTGGCGGTCGGTTCTATAAATATAGTAATTTGGAAGAAAAAATCTCTCATGAGGTTTTAGATGTGTCTCTGAAAACAGGGCCACATCTATGCGTAGGTCTTGCAGCTGTTTACTGAGCTCATAGCGCTGCCTCCAAATGCCTTTCGCATTAAATGCTATGATTTTGAGTGGCCTATGAACTCTAGGGGCCATTTGTTTCATGAGATTTAGTACAATTTTTGTAATGGCCATTATTTTGTCCTCTTCAGACATTGCACCATTGATCTCTGTCATGATCTGCTGTACTGCAGTCACAACTCTCAACATATTGTCGAGAGGTTGACTATTTGCATGAGGAGACTGAACTGACTGACCTATATCTTTCTGCAGTGCAGGGGCAGGTACATTTTGTTTTTTTGTTACTGCAGGGCAAGCAATTGGAGCGGGGTTTGCCTGTGGTCGCTGTTGTTCTGCGTTGCCTCGTAGTGCCGTCACGAAGGACATGCCTGGGGTGACAAGGTTCGATGAGAACACCCTCTCCGTAGCAGTTTTCGGCGTTCTGTTCGCCTTTCTCTTTTGCAGCTCTTCCCTGGTGTGTCTGCAACCCCGATAGTTGGCTGGATGTGGCTTGTCTCCCTCTGCCAACCGGAAGTTGCAGCATGTTGGGATGGAAGCAGCGTTTCCTTTCTCTGGGCATTCCTTATGCAGGTGGCCGCCTCCGCA
>NW_019737617.1:0-1347 GCF_002891405.2 Cryptotermes secundus
GCTAGCAAAGCAAAGTTGGCAAGCTAGCAAAGAAAAACTGGCAAGATAGCAACTCATATTTACCATGGTAGCAACGGAAAGCTAGCAAGATAACAACGCAAAGTTAGCAAGCTTGCAAAGCAAAGATAGCATGCTAGCAACGCAAACAAGCAAGCTAGAACGCAAAGCTAGCAAGCTACCGACGCAAAGCTACCAAGCTCTCAATGCAAACCTAGCATGCTAGAAACGCAAAGCTAACAAGATACCAACGCAAAGCTAACATGATAGCAACGCAAAGCTAGCAAGCTAGCAACGCAAAACTTGCAAGATAGCAACGAAATCTAGCAAGCAATAAACGCAAAGCAAGAAAGCAAGCAACGCTAAGCTAGCAAGATAGCAACGTAAAGCTGGCAAGATAGCAACGTAAAACTACCAAGATAGCAACGCAGAACTAGCAAGCTAACAACGCAAAGCTAGCAAGCTAGCAACGCAAAGCTAGCAAGATAGCAACTGCAAGAAGCAACCTAGCAACGCAAAGGTAGCAAGATAGCAACGCAAAACTAGCAAGCTAGCAACGCAAGGCTAGCAAGCTAGCAACGCAAATCTAGCAAGCTAGCAAGCTAGGAACGTAAAGCTAGCAAAGATAATAACTCAAAGCTAGGAAGTTAGAAACGCAAAGCTAGGAATCTAGCAACGCAAAGCTAGCAAGTTAGCTACGCAAAACTAGTTAGATAGAAACGCAAAGCTAGCAAGCATTAAAGTAATTCTAGCAACCTAGCAACCTAGCAACGCAAAGCTAGCAAGCAGCATCGCCAAGCCAGCAAGCTAGCAAATCAAAGCTAGCAAGGTAGCAACGCATTGCTACCAAGCTAAAAACTCAAAGATAACAAGCTAGAAACGCAAGGCTAGCAATCAATATATGCTAAACAAGCAAGCATGCAAGCAACGAAAATCTATCAAGATAGCAACGCAAAGCTAGCAAGATAGCAACGCAAACCTAGCAAGATAGCAAGCTACAAACGCAAAGCTTGTAAGTTAGCAACGCGAATTTGCAAGCCAGCAAAGCAAAGCTGGCCACCTAGAAACGGAAAGCTGGCAAACTAACAACGCACAGCTGGCAAGCTAGCAACGCAAAGTTGGCCAGCTAGCAACGCAAATCTAGTAAGCTAGCAACGCAAAGCAAGCAAGCTAGTAACGGAAAGCTAGCAACGAAAAGGTAGGAAGCTAGCATCGCAAAGTTAGCAAGCTAGGAACGCAAAATTTGGAAGCTAACAACCCAAAGTTAGGAAGCTAATAACGCAAAGCTAGCAAGCTAGAAACACAAAGCTTGTTAGATAGCAACAAAATTTAGCAAGTTAGCACCGCAAA
>NW_019737618.1:0-369 GCF_002891405.2 Cryptotermes secundus
CTTGCTAGGTTCCCGTTGCTAGCTTGCTAGATTCTCGATGCAATCTTGCTAGTTTTGCGTTGCTTGCTTGCTATGCGTTTCTTGCATGTTAGCTTTGCGGTACTAGCTTGCTAAATTTGCGTTGCTATCTCGGTAGCTTTGGTTGATAGCTTGTTAGATTTGTGTTGCTTGCTTGTTAGCATTGCCTTGCTAACGTGCTAGTCTGACGTTGCTAGCTTGCAGGATTTGTGTTGCTATCTTGCTAGGTTTGCGTTGCTCGCTTGCTAGCTCTGCATTGCAAGCTTTCTAGATTGCTAGATTTGCGTTCCAAGCTTGCTAGCTTTTCGTTGCAATCTTACTAGATTTGCGTTGCTAGCTTGCTAGCTTTGC
>NW_019737619.1:0-491 GCF_002891405.2 Cryptotermes secundus
GCTTAAAAATGATTAAGCGCCTAATAGGAACGGACATTTAAATGCGGAGTAGCAACGAGCATTTAAACGCGCACCAGCATCGGCATTTAAATAAACACTCCGGCCAGCTCAAGCTTACCACTATTTCGAAGTCCGGCATTTAAAGGTTAAGGGAAGTTATGGATGGGCAAGGCGCTTTATGGCCCGACATTATCTTGTAATTCGGCGACGGACGTCAATAGCGCAGAGCCTTCCCGACACATACCAGGAGAAACTGATTGCATTTCAAAAACATGTCCTGAAATTAAGAAAGACACACAACTGTGACGTCGGCTCCTGTCCGTGGTTTGTGTGCACACTTCTCCCCTCTACTTTCTCTACTGTCCCCCACTCTCTTTCCCCTTCCGAGCCGACTTAGCGGCCTAACGTATGGAGCTCATGGCTCTTGGCTTTCCAACCGTTGATGCGGTAGGTTGTTCTCGTTTCGGACCACCGGTCGAGGTCATCCTCGA
>NW_019737620.1:0-400 GCF_002891405.2 Cryptotermes secundus
TGGTAGCTTTTCGAGCCGCAAAGCCGTGTTTGACTGCCGAAGTGACTGGAGCTCATCGTCGCTGTCTGCGATGCGGGCAATGCGTCGTAGGACGGTGGCGTCGTGACGGATTCGACGCGGGAAAGCGCGTCGGCAATGACGTTGTCCTGCCCCGAGATGTGTCGGATGTCGGTCGTGAATTGTGCTATGAAATCCAGGTGGTTGAATTGCCTTGGTGAGCATTTGTCCCTTTTCTGCTGGAAAGCGTAGGTGATAGGTTTGTGGTCTGTGAAGATGCTGAAGTGGCGCGCTTCCAGCATGTGGCGAAAGTGCTTTACGGCCTCGTAGATGGCCAGCAGCTTGCGGTCATACGCAATGTATTTTTGCTGGGCCGGGTTGAGTTTTCTTGAGAAGAATGCCA
>NW_019737621.1:0-151 GCF_002891405.2 Cryptotermes secundus
ATAATGTAGTAGTTATGTTTTCATGCAACCAAGGCAAATTGTTGCCCCAGTAAATATGTACCATTCTGCCCGAGTTAGATGCCGCTGTGTGCGAGCATGTAAATGTGCAGTTAGTTCAGTTGTTCTGTTTAATTTCTGTTGTGTTTATTAA
>NW_019737621.1:196-802 GCF_002891405.2 Cryptotermes secundus
TTACCACGCAGCTAGCTTGGATCCCTTGCTCTAACTTAGGGAGCGTGCGAGCACAGCACGAGAGCCGTATGACGGAACGACGTTTTCCCCCTCCGATTGAGGAAGGGTAGACGGAGCCGAAAGGTGCCAGAGAGTGACGGTGCTGTGGTAGCAGACCGTAAGACGGCACAAATGGTAGCAGAGGCAAAGCGTCTCAAGTGGTAGCAGAGCAGAGCAGAGATTTTCACTTAGGACCTTTGAAACGCTAATTGTTAGCCCCCTAGGCTGTGCCTGGGCCGATGGATTGTAAATAACCTGTCATAAGCTCTGTATGTTTACGTATATTGTATTTATATTTGTTCTTGTTGTTTTCCATGCTTGTCAAAATGCCACGCGCGTGGATCCATGAATTGTCCAAGCAGCAGCTGGAGAGTTTAGCAAGTCAACTTGGTGTATCGACGGAAGGAACGCTGGACGACTTGAGGAAGCGGGTGAGAGATAAGTGGACCAAGATCGAGCCTTACCTGCCTCCACAGGCGTCAGCTAAGTCAATTTAATATAAAATCAATACAAAGTCAGTCTAGTGTAACAATGTTTTTTAGGTCTTTACTTCTTTCTCACTCTTGC
>NW_019737622.1:0-268 GCF_002891405.2 Cryptotermes secundus
CATATTCTCGAGCAACTCAAACAATCACTACCATACACACTTTTCGTCATTTCGTAAGACGCCTAGGCTGTTTTGCCTAACTTCAAACAAAATTTGATGTTGGCTCTCTGTTCAACTGCCATTTTCCGACGAGTGTCACCGCAGTACTGTTACATTCAAGGTGAGAACACATGATGCAGCGATGCTTGCGCTTTGAAATTATAAGACAGCAACAGCTGAAACTTCAAGAATCTTAAGGCCACAACTCGCCAATAAATGGCATTGCAGG
>NW_019737622.1:279-1067 GCF_002891405.2 Cryptotermes secundus
TGGCATTGCAAAATTAAAAAAAAAAAGTCCTAATAGATCCTGGACACACTGTGTATGAATACATTCTTGCAGTAAGTCGGCCATCTCACTAATCGCCAAAGGGTTGAAACAGGAACGCACACAACAGAGCACCACAGACAAACCACTTAACTCAGACTGACACCAGCTCACTAACAGTCGCGGGAGATCCCCAGCTAACACCACCTAGAAGCACAACTCGTAACTACAAAGCATGCACACGCAACAGGTCGTTTCCGGTTATTTTTGGGTTCCCCCTCGTATATTCAAAATTACCGAAATAAAACAAGACGACCTACAGATACATATATATGTGTGACACAGCCAGGCTTCCTCATCCACTTCAACAATGAACATAACAGACATGAAACAATTTATCCACTTTAGTTTAGTATCCAGGAGGTGCTCCATTCGATTATCTGGGTGGGGGTGGGGGACACCGGCTATACCGACTGATCCTTTCCAGATTTTTCTGTAGTTGCTGCAGGGTAAAATGTAACAACTGCTTTCTTTCAAATCATTCCAAGTTTACCATTTATCAAGCATTATTCCAACCGATGTTATGTAGCCTAAAACCCTAAATAAAAAGAAAACACACACACACACACGATTGTAAATTCTAAAGGTTTCTGGAATCGCTGGATTTTTTAACTTTGTCCATCATCTGGCTAGAAAGAGCTCTTTCTAATAGACCAAGCAGAATAGGTGTCTCCCCCCCCTCATCTGAGGACAGAAACAGATCCAGTTTCTGTAATGGTATGTTCTATAGT
>NW_019737623.1:0-955 GCF_002891405.2 Cryptotermes secundus
GGTACCTATATTATCAAGTAATAGATTCACAGCATCAGCATAGACAACAGCTGAGGTGCCCCATTTAATTTCAGTCCCACCTGGTTTTCCTTGACCTTCCTAATGGCATATTCTAAAGCAAAGCTGAAAAGGAGTGGTGATATAGCATCTCCATGTCTTAGACCATTCTGAATAGGTAATTTATCAGACAAATGTTTACCTATACGGACTTTACTATAGGTATCATCTAAACAGATTTGAATCAGCTTAAGTAGTTTCATGGATATCCCAAACTCTATCAGAATATTGTACAATACTTCCCTCCCTAAATGAATCATAGGTTTTCATCAAGTCTACAAATAGCTGATGTACTCTAGCATTGTACTTCCATTCTTTCTCCAATATGTGACGAATGCAAACGATCTGATACGTAGTTGATCTGTTATGTCGAAACCCACACTGATGATCCCCAATAATTTCATTTATGTATGGACTTAACCTTCAAAATTATTAGATCAAAGAAAGCAGGCCAAATTGCAATGGTTACAGGATCCAAGCGAGTTAAATGGGGATAATCTGAACAATATAAGACGTGAAAACAGCAGGCATTTCAGGAACAAAAAGAGGGAATATCTGAAAGACAAAATTGATGAGGTTGCAATGCTCAGTAAGAACAAGAACATTAGGGAGCTGTATTAAGGGAATAAATGCCATTAAGAGGGGTTACCAGCCTAGGAGTAACTTTGTGAAGGATGAGAAAGGTGATCTTGCAGATTGCCACATCATTTTGAGTAGGTGGAGGAACTACTTCTCTCAGTTACTGAATGTACATAGGGTCAGTGATGTTAGGCCGACAGAAATCTATACAGCTGAGCTGTTAGTACCTGATCGTAGCCCTTTTGAGGTTGAAAGTGCTATTGCAAAATGTAACTGGTGTAAATTGCCAGGTAGTAATCAAATTCTGGCAGAACTCATT
>NW_019737624.1:0-10794 GCF_002891405.2 Cryptotermes secundus
CTATTGTAAAAAGTGCGATGTTGCTTTGTGTGAGGTGGACTGCGCATCAGAGTGTATCGTAAACCGTGAAGTGACGCAGTTCAAACTCATGTACAGTCTGAACAAAATATTATTGTATATAATGTGATTATATTTACAATATCACCATGATTCAAGGTTGAAGAAAAAACAACGGGTAAGTCCTTTGGAATTTCGTAACATATATAATAAAGACTATATTTTGCAATTCATGACAAAATAATCACAGTTAATTTTCGTTTGTAAAAATTGCACTTTTGTGTATATGTAGAAAATTTTATTGTCTTTCAGGTTGTTTTTAATTTGTATTTCTATGTTGCATAGAACGGAAAATATGGATTTTTTCTGAAAGTGTGCAATGTTAATTAATTAGGGCGATTTAAATATCGGCCACAGAGGGCTGCCAGCAATTTAAAAGTCCATACATTAAAGGTTAATAATATCACAAATGTCATAACATCAGTGTTCTGAGTATCACTATTCAGTTCACTGTAAATGGTGGAAGATGCTGACAATAACATGGAGATGTTACATGTGGGGCTTGTCTGAAATGTCACCAAGCATGGTAATTTCATGGAATTTAGGCCTTTCATTGCCACATGACTGGACAATGGAACTGGAATCAAATCATCTTCAGAGTACTCACTATACAATACTTCCATCATGTGAGCACCACTCAGTCTCTCCTTACTTGCTAGGGTGAGTTCTTTGTTTATAACACACTTTGTGACATGAACAAACTGCTGAATTATATATTTATCAAAATAATGGATAAGGAAGGGAAACAACTCTGAAAAATATGATCAAGGCTAAGGAAATATTCATATATCTGCCATCTACAAATACAGTAACTAACTATGTGATAAGGCCGTGCCATAGCTCAAGCGGTTAGTCGCTGGCTTCCCACCATCGCAGCTTGGGTTCGATCCCGGGTCTGGTCAAGTGGGATTTGCGGTGGACAAAGTGGTGCTGGGGCAGGTTTTTCTCCGAGTACTTCGGTTTCCCTTGCCAATCTTGATTCCACCAATTGCTCCACAATCACCCTCACCTATCATCTGGGGCTGGTGCAATAGGCCAGAAGTGGCTGCAGTACAAGGGACTTAGTGCCAGCCCACTAGCAAAAAAAACAAAAACAAACTATGTGATATAATTATCATTTGAAAGAGAAATGTTTGCTGATATTGCTATCTGACCAAAGTCAAATATGATAATCTGTATATGGGAATACTTAACCATCAGTCAGAAGTGGGAATGAATAAGTTAACCATATTAAATGTAAAAATACTGAGAATATATATGTTTCTTGTTATGGTTTAATGAATTTTTGACTTCTGCCTGACCAATGAGGTCATACTGTAATCAGTGAAATGGGCTGCCCAAATACCTGTGGGTGCTGCCTTTTGATGAAATCCCGTTTCTCCTTGGTACCAACAGTGGTGTAAACTGTACAGCCTGCATGTAGGCAAATGTTGATAGCTGCCTGGCCAACACCCCCAGTGCCCGAGTGGATAAGCACTGACTCACCCTTCTTCAAGTTCCCAATCGTGACCAGAGCATAGTAAGCCTGTCCGTGATAAAACAAAGTAATGAACTTCAACTTCTATATTGTACATTATTAAAGTCTGTAGGAATTTTATTCAGAAGCACAGTAAGTGCTCTGAATTTACTACACCAGCTAAGCTTACTTAGAAAGAATTATAATATTTTTCTCCAAAACCCACACATGTATCTATATGTGCAAAGAAAAAGTATTTCATATTAATTTTAATATCAACAAATACTAATACCTTCCACTATCACATTGATGTTAACACTGATATTATTTTATTCTTCTTCTTGATTTACTTCTTCCACAAACAGTGCTCCTTAACTTCTTGTTAATTACTACGTTACTGAATTTGGATACCGTTTCAGTTACATTTACAAAGTATTCTAGAGTAACAACTTATGTTTCTCAGTTACATGTTAAGAATTAATTATAATTATGTAGCAGAACTGTTAATGGGGGAAGGGGGTGGGGGTGGAATTCACCACTCAAAATGTAGATCTACCTAAATATACTGGTGTCTATAAATCAGAATGATTAAAATCTTCAAATACTAATTTTCATATATATATATATANGGTGCTGCCTTTTGATGAAATCCCGTTTCTCCTTGGTACCAACAGTGGTGTAAACTGTACAGCCTGCATGTAGGCAAATGTTGATAGCTGCCTGGCCAACACCCCCAGTGCCCGAGTGGATAAGCACTGACTCACCCTTCTTCAAGTTCCCAATAGTGACCAGAGCATAGTAAGCCTGTCCGTGATAAAACAAAGTAATGAACTTCAACTTCTATATTGTATATCATTAAAGTCTGTAGGAATTTTATTCAGAAGCACAGTAAGTGATCTGAATTTACTACACCAGCTAAGCTTACTTAGAAAGAATTATAATATTTTTCTCCAAAACCCACACATGTATCTATACGTGCAAAGAAAAAGTATTTCATATTAATTTTAATATCAACAAATACTAATACCTTCCACTATCACATTGATGTTAACACTGATATTATTTTATTCTTCTTCTTGATTTACTTCTTCCACAAACAGTGCTACTTAACTTCTTGTTAATTACTACGTTACTGAATTTGGATACCGTTTCAGTTACATTTACAAAGTATTCTAGAGTAACAACTTATGTTTCTCAGTTACATGTTAAGAATTAATTATAATTATGTAGCAGAACTGTTAATGGGGGAAGGGGGTGGGGGTGGAATTCACCACTCAAAATGTAGATCTACCTAAATATACTGGTGTCTATAAATCAGAATGATTAAAATCTTCAAATACTAATTTTCATATATATATATATATTAGTGTATTTTAATTAAAACCATACTCATGAGCATTTACCTTTCAAAAGCTACATTAAATCAGAACTTATTGCAGTATTCACAACATGCAGATTCCATTTTTGGAATGCCAAAAAATACCAAAGTCCCTACGGTTGTTTCCCATGCTCCCCTTACTGAAGGATTAGAGGTCAGTGATGGTTCTCCATGAATATACAAAAATGTCATCCTACAGTAAGCTCTCCTTGTGTTCTCACGACAACTACGACAACTTGTTTTGTAGAATTATACAACATTAAATTATTACGGAAATTTCAATTGGTTTTTTCATCATACAGAATATTGAGGGTATATGAACAAATGCGCAGTACTATATTCTGCAATGTTACAATCTGTAATCTGACAGAAGTTCCTGTATGTTTTCAAGGAATGTACTGAATCCATTTTCAAGGTCTCCATAGTAACCACCTTCAGAATGACAAACGTTGTATGAATATGAAAGGTGTCAGAAAAAAGCTGCAGCCAAATATATGGCCTTGAGCAAGAAAAGGATTAAGAGCTGGGTAGCTAGTGTTCAGTGCATTAAGACACAAAAAAATACTGTGATATGTGGGCTCAGTGGAACCAGCAAAGATGGCTGTTGCTAGGGAATGGCCATATAAATATCACATGACAGCTAGTTGCTGTAACAACAGGGACAGTGCAACAAAAGACAAATTAGGGAAGAAGTGTTTTCTACACAGTCTGCTACAATGGCTACATCACACTACAACAAAGCAAACTGCAAGAAGATATTTTTTTCTGTGTGGTCCATGCTGAGGCTTATAAAGAAGATCTGCAGTCATTACAAGACAGTCATGAGTCATTGGTTAGGGAGTGCGTTTCTTGAGCCATAAGGCCAGGAGGAATAGTCCTTTGTTAGAAGACTGTAACCTGGCAATGACTAGTGGAGGCTGTAACAAGCAGAGAAGACTTGTGTGTTATTTAGTGATTTGTGCATTGCTATAGTTATTTGTAATTCCAAGTTGTAAGTGTGCGATAAATCTGATTACCAATCCAAATCCTATCTAGAGCGACTTAAAATTTTTAAATATTAATGACAGTGCTCTGCTCATCTGTTTCATAAAAGGGTTTCTTAACATAAAACAGAAATCAGACAGGATGTGTTTCCTGGGTAGAAGTTTCTCCATCTTAAGTTATTGATTTCAACTCACTGTTGCATAGACCACAGGCACAGTTGCTGCGTCCTCAAGTGTCCAGTGATCAGGTACATCCCACAGCATTGCTCTGTCTGCCTGCAGCACAGAGGCTAGGGCTCGACGAGAAGTTATTCCCATGACACGCCATCCCCTGTGATCACGCCCAGAAAACTCCATTCCTTGAAGACTGTCCTACCCCCACAGGTAAACGTAAGCATAAACTTTAATGCCGTGACTGCCAATCTCATAGGGACAGAACAATCACTGCTTTCAGGAATCTAAAGCATACATGGTTTCAGACACTACTGATCCTGTTTCATCCTCTGCTGAGAAGGCAGGAAACACATACTTTTTGTGGTCCATTAAATGAAGCTAACCTCAATCTATACAAGACCTACAACAAAATAACTATAGCTATATATAAATCTGAGATCAAGGTTTGTCAACAGGAGATAACAGGAAACTGTGCAATAAAAATGTTGATAATGCATGTACAGGTCTGAAACTAAGGCAGAAAAGGAAGTCGAAAATAAATGTAATGAACAAAATCAACAATCAAATCCATATACACCAATGTATAGGAATAATTAGATTTTTATGTTATGACAATATACAGAGTGTATCAAAACTCAATGGCAAAACTTCAGGAACGGACTCCTCATGTAGAGAGAACAAAAAATGTATGACAACATGGGTCTGGAAATGCATAATTACAGAGTTATCTGAGTCTGTAATTTGTGGAGTGCATGCTGAAACGTCCTGTTTGCCAGAATAAAAATGCAAGACACCAGTTACAATTGTTACACAAGTAATCATGTTGCGAAACAATTTGATGTGGGCCTGAATACCTCTAGGATGCGCAGATGATATCCTGTCTTCTCCAGTTAAGTAGCTGTGGCTGTATCCGAAAGGCGTGTATGACGTCTGTTGTCTGTGATTATTAAGTGTTGTTTGCAGTCTGCTGTGAAGTGATACATAATGTACACAAACAAAGAACTCGTGAGCATGCATTACATGTATGTTTTGGCGGATGATAATGCTTCAGAGGTGCGTCACTTGATCACGAACGCTACCCAATGCACAGATTGCCAGACCGAAAGACATTTGAAGGAATCCATTGTCGCCTATGCGAACATGGGAGTTTCGCACATCCACCAGGCACAGGGGGATGGCCAAGAAGTACAACCCCTGAGGACGTATTCAGTGTAACAGTGTTGGGAGTGTTGGATTGCACTAACGTTAATAAAAGGTCGGATAACTCTGTAATTTAACATTTCTGGAACCATGTTGTCATATACTTTTTTTCTTCTCTCTATATGAGGAGTCCGATCCTGAAGTTTTGCTGTTGAGTTTTGATACATCCTCTATACCTACCACTAGTGCCATCTGTGGAACAAAAGAGTGAACCCCCAATACTAGAACCATATAGATACTTATGAGGAATATGTCAGATCATACTAACCTTCCCTAAGAGTTGTTAACCTTACTGCAGATAAGGGGAATATACGGTGGGAGAAACATCCAAACTGGGTTTGTTGTCAGTTTTATTAAACGTGTCAAATGGGTTGATTCCTTGTACTTCTTATACCTGCTGTTACTTCCAATTTCCAAAACCTTGGCTTCATCCCTGCCTAATTTTTATTTTCCTAGAAGACCGTCTGAGATTGTGCCCATGTTCGCAGAGCAGCACAGTTAGCATTCTGCCTGTTTCACCAAAGTAGTACCAGCCATATTCACAGGGAATGATACAGATGCACTGTGCCATCCATTGCAGATCTCATTCCATTGTGGTCTTCATCAGTAAACTCCTAAGTGTGTGATTAATTCTGAAGACTCTCCTAATGTCAAAATGATTCCTTACACATTCAAACTTTTTAACTGTAAATTTCATTTTATCTCCCATTCACATAACTCAATCTCAGGTGTACATACAGCTATAGTTATAATGACAGGCTGGCCAGTGACTGAGGTTAGCCCTTTCTAACAGACTCAACAGAGTAGGTGTCTCCCACCCCCTCACCTGAGGATGGAAACAGATCCAGTTTCCAGAACATTGTGTTCTTTAAAGTACTGGATGATGGACAAAGTCTAAAAACCTATTAATTCCAAGTGCTATACACTACTGACAGTCCCCTTTAGAATCCAATAATCATGAAAAAAAAACAAAACACAAGAAATAATTCTATGCCCAACAAGAACACATGAAATATCAGTACAGTGTTGCCATCTCTTAATACATACCGAAAAGTAAGGTAAAAAAAGGTAAAGTTGTTTCTGTGCTTAACTAATTAAGCACTGTGTCATGAAGGTGTATCAGGGAGTGGATGTATAGATCCACATATCTTGGAAATGGTTGGAGGTGAGTAGTCAGCTTCATGCCCCAGCCACTTTACCCTTGGGGAAAGAGCCCCAGGTATGCATTGGATAGTAGGTTGGGTGGACCCCGGAGCTTGTCTGGATGACGTGGAGAAGAGAAAATTCTTTACTGTACCAGGACTTGAACACCGAACCCTCCATCACCCAGCCTGCAGCCAGTCTCTATACCGAATGAGCTATCCATCATACTGTAAAAGTACATTACACAAAATATGAACTATACTGAGAAGTCCACAAGAGCTCTTTATTCAAAAATAACAGAGCGGAGGAAATGGAATAATGAGACATTACACAATTTGTACTCTTCATTAAATATTAAAATCATCAACACAAGGATAAGATGGGTGAGGCATGTAGCATGCATACAAGCGCTGAAAAATACATACAAAGCTTTATTCAGAAAGCTCATAGAGAGAAGACAACTTGAGAGACGTAGGCATAATTTGGATATTAGGTAAACAGAATGGAAGAATGTGGACTAGATTATTTGGTTCAGAATAGGTACCAGTGGCAAGATCTAGTAAACATGGTAATGAACTGAATTTTCCAGTTCAATAATACATATGTAGGCAATATCTTGAACAGCTGAACATGTATTAGCTTTTCAAGAAGGACTTTGCTACATGGAATTAGTTACATAGTTTCGATGCAATGTCATCTTAATATTACATATTGGCAATTTTGTTGAAATAACTGGCCCTATTGTTTAATTATTTCTTTCTCTAACAAGCACTTTACACGCTTTCTGGTCTGTCAACCTATTTTTTCGCAGATGCAATATCACTATTTTGCGCTGAAGCTTGGCTAACCCAGTCAGTACAGTGAGTTGCTTATGGGTTGGATGACAGTCAGTCCTGAATTCCCTGCAGTGCTCATCAAGCCTCCTAACCAGTAGGTGCTGAGGGCTCTTCCTACACATAAAATGTTCAAAGCACGAAGCTGACCACTCATTTCCACCCAATGCTGAGGTTAAAAATGTGTGACACTTTACCTCCAATCCCCTAGACACCTTCATAGCTATATGCTTTGTGGGAACATCCCACATTATCACGCATTTTTGCAACGCACACTCTTCACATTACTTTTCACCATCATGCGCGCTAACCAATCAAATTGCTCCAAACGTTCACATTTATACTGCGCTCGCTGCTAGCCCGCGTCTACATCATTACGTGCGCTAGCCAATCAATTCTTCCTCCTCAATTTTGAGTTTCGCTCCACCCACTGAGCAGTGTATAAAAATGGGCAGCTCCAACGCCGAGTCATTCAGTTCATCATCAGTCTATGAGCTAGCCACATCAAGCAACATCAGTCAGCAGGCTTCGTCGCCAGCGCTCGGCCTTTGGATGCATTGGCAGGCTGCGCCAGGCACGACTGCCTTGGCCCTCCGGCTCTCTCACACCCGACTCACTGGAGCACCGCGCCTGGACTTGCCGGTGGTCGTGTTACTGTCCGACCCACTGGGCATCTGGCGTAGCCACTGCCTCATAACTCCTACAACCGCGCTCAATGACTAGCCTTTCACCAGCAGCCACCGCGCTGCGATCAGGCAACCTCCAACTCACGCTGCCGCACGGCAACCAAGCAACCTCCAGCCACAGCCGCACTGCGGCCAGGCCACTCACCGCAACTAGCCTCTCCTACCAGTGCGCACCGCGCTACCTCTCCGATCAAGCATCTCAGCAACCACGGTCCTTTTCAGGGCCAACAAACTGTTCCGAAGAAGTGGGTTGTCATCGGAGTAATGACAAGAAACACATTAAGACCCCCACAGCTTAATTAAGGACAGGGTCAAATTTACTTTCTTTAGCAGATTAATAAATGTTATTAAAGGTTTGTGAACAGGGGGGGAAATAATAAAACTTGTCTTTATAGGCATCTGGGCAGAAGTGTGTTTTTGTTCTAACCTCGTTCAGTGGATCCTTTATGAAGACATTTGCTGCCACCTTCCCAGCTGCCAAAAGCACATTTTTGAAATTAAGGGCAGAGTGATAAACCTGCACCAAGTTCTCATCTGCTTTTGCCTGAACACTGAAATATAACAGAATTCTTCTTCATTCCTGACATTCAAGTGACCCACATTCATCAGAGCTTTTGAAATATAATCATCAGTCACACAGAAGCAAGATGAAGTTGTGAGATAGTAAACATATTTTCGCAACAGTCATTTATATAAATGTGTCTTTAGGTCTCCTTACTTATATCTAAAAGTATATGAATCCAGTGTATATGAATGTGTGTGAGTCTGTGTGCTACTGTTGTAACTCAATAACCAAGGAACACAGAAAGCTCAAACTTAGCAGACAAACTCAGGGAATCCTGAGGGTTTGCACTTTCAGCATATTTTTTTTTACTTTTACATCCCTTCTGTTTACAGGCTGCAATAAAGAATTTACATATCAGCAAAATTTCTGTACAGAAAACAAAATGACAATCATGATGAGTATGCAATACTGGGTGCTTTTAGAGGCTCTGTGTTAGGTTGGCAGGCTTGTTCACATATCTAAAGTTCGAGTCTGTTCTCTCTCTTCCACTCTCTCTCTCTCTTTGACTTCCATCTTGCAGCCATTAGTGGTGTAACATTCAAGCAATTACAATTTGTGAAAGTTCATAGTTCTTGATGAATAAAGTAAGTGTTAAATAATACAGTACACTATAAGCAACTGTCAAACACTCTGAACAAAATAAATCTTGTAAGATTTGAGGTTTTTGCAGCGGTGACTATGAAGAATGCCATCTTATGGGATGTGGTGCCGTGTAGATCTTGTGTGAACCAACATTCCGGTCTGCAGCCACCTGCTCATGCTGGTTCCTCGCTCACAGATTTTTCTACCCTGAAGATGGAGGCGATACGTTCTACCGAAATGTCGGTTCACACAAGATCTACACAGCACCACTTCCCAGAAGGAGACATTCTTGAAAATAAATCCTTACCACAAAGTTATGAGAATCCTGATATCCCTGCACCAGCTCTTCACAGGGTCTGATAATGACAGCATTCAGCTTAACAGAAGTTCTTTGGCTCTCCTCTGTGCTCAGACAAGAAGGCTTCAAGGGGTTAAGTAACATAAAAAAGAGCTAAGGTATATCAGTGATTTCCATATGAAAATTTTGAAAGATGTGACAATCAACTCCCAGGTGTATAAATGTGTGGAGAGTTCTGGATACAAAAGCTGATACACACCACTCAGGGTCCAGATTTCCTTCCAACCATCTGAAGCTAGAGAGATCTCCTGGGGTCATGATGTTGAGCCACACATGTGGTGTAGTGATAGTGGCACAGCTGTCTAGCGGGAGGTGTCGGTATGACCCCCACTTTCCACCACTGTATACATTCATGACGAGATCTTTGATCAGCTGCTGGCTGTACAGAGGTGAATTCACATCAAATGGGGGTGCTGATGTGTCCAAAATGAAGAAGCACCTGAGAGAGACATACAGCACTTTTCAGAGATCTTACATGTAAATTTATCACCTGCTCCAACTCTCCTATGTATTAAAATTGCATTATTTTACTTAGATTNTGAACATTATATATATCCTGTTTTCTGTAAATTCCGTTTAATCAATCCAATATATATATACAAGTGTTAAGAGTTTCAAGTGGTTGTCATTTCAAACATTGACCATCCGACATTGGTGACCCGGACTGAACATGGAAACCGCAGACAGTTCATCAGCAGAAGTGCCCAAAATGGCCGTGCGGCTTCCGTCGTTCTGGCCCGAGAGACCAGCCATGTGGTTCGCCCAGGCCGAGGCGCAATTCACCTTGGCCGGCATTAACAGTGAGCGGATCAAGTTCTGCCATGTCATCTCACAGCTGGACCACCGATACACCACAGAGGTGGAGGATATCATCACCTCTCCACCCGAACAAGGCCCCTACACCCTACTGAGGACTGAGCTTGTGAGGCGGCTATCCTCATCGCCAGAGCAGCACATCCGGCAACTCCTCACAGTTGAGGAAATAGGCGACCGTAAGCCATCCCAGTTCCTGAGGTACCTGAAAAGTCTCGCACCAGATGTGTCTGATAACGTCATCCGAAGCGTCTGGACCAGCCGGCTACTCCGCAATATGCAGAGCTTCCTCGCCGGCCAGAACAAGAGCAACTTGGAGGCCACAGCCCTCTGTGTGGACCGCATCTCCGAGGTCAAAGCCCAGCCAGCGCTTGCTAGCGTTGATGAACCCACGGACATCGGCGCACTTTGGCAGGAGATCGCCGAACTCTCCCGCCAAGTGGCTGCACTCAGCACCAAACAGGACCGCCTCCAACCCCGCTTCAGGGAGTCTGACAACTAACCTAGAGACAGAGGCTCCAGTCCCAAGGGTTCCCGCCCCGCCTTCAACAACCGCTGGCCCGGCA
>NW_019737624.1:11594-13638 GCF_002891405.2 Cryptotermes secundus
GCCATTACCACTCCTTTCGGCCTGTTCGAGTTTCCCTTCATGTCCTTCGGCCTGCGCAATGCCGCCCAAACCTTCCAACGGTTTATGGACAACATTCTGCGGGGACTCGACTTCTGCTTCGCGTACCTGGACGATATCCTCGTATTCTCCCGATCACCAGAGGAGCACGAGATTCACCTGCGGGAACTCTTCCAGCAACTCCAGAAACACGGGATCATAATCAACCCGGCGAAGTGCGTCTTCCGAGCACCCGAGGTCACCTTCCTCGGCTACAAGGTGTCCGCCGAGGGGTCCCAACCTCTCGCAGAACGAGTGACGCATCTGCAGGACTGCCAACCACCAAAGACCGCCAGCCAGCTCCGTCGTTTCCTAGGCATGGTTAACTTATACCGGCGATTTCTGCCCCACGCAGCTGCCACCCAAGCACTACTGCACGACGATCTCTCCAGCCCCAGAGTCAAGGGCTCCCACCTTGTCCCCTGGACACCGGAGCTCCTGAAAGCATTTGAAGAGTGCAAGGCGAGTCTGTCACACGCCACTCTGCTTGCACACCCTGACCAATCCACTCCACTTGCACTCATCATGGATGCCTCCACGTCTGCCATGGGTGGTGCCCTGCTGCAGCAACAAGTCACCAACGTCTGGCAGCCCCTCGCCTTTTACTCGAAAAAACTTAACCCTGCCCAGCAAAAATACAGTGCCTACGACCGCGAGCTGCTGGCCATCTACGAGGCCATTAAACATTTCCGACATATGCTGGAAGCATGACACTTCACCATCTTCACTGATCACAAGCCCATCACTTACGCCTTCCAGCAGAAGCGGGATAAATGCTCACCCCGGTAGTTCAACTATCTAGACTTGGTCTCCCAGTTCACAACCGACATCCAACACAACTCAGGACAGGACAACGTTGTCACTGATGCCCTCTCTCGTGTCGAGTCTGTCACTGCGCCACCACCTTACAACGTACTTGCTGCATCACAGGACAGTGATGACAAACTCCGAGCACTTCTGGGGTCAACCACCGCCCTGCGGCTCGGAAAGCAACCAGTCCCTGGTACCGCAGTCCCCATCTACTGCGACATGTCTACCGGGAGGTCTCGGCCATACGTTCCAGCGCCTCTACGACTCCAAGTGGTCCAGTCCATCCACAAGATGTGACACCCAGGCACCAGAGCAACAGCAAAGCTGGTCGCACAGCGATTCGTGTGGCCAGGCATACAGAAGGATTGCCGCACCTGGGCACGTCCTTGCCAGTCCTGCCAGCGCTCCAAAGTCTCCCGCCACACAGTCACTCCACTGAGCGACTTTACACTGCTGGCAGCCCACTTTCTGCACGTCCATATCGACCTTGTGCGGCCCCTTCGACGTCAGCGGGCTACACATACTGCCTCACTGCTGTCGACCGCTTCACCCACTGGCCAGAAGTCGTCCCCATTCCAGGCATCACAGCCGACACAGTGGCACGCGGCCTACTGACCGGCTGGATATCACGCTTCGGTTGCCCGCAGATGATCACCACTGACCAGGGATGCCAGTTTGAATCACAACTCTTCAAATCCCTGGCTAGTCTGTGTGGCATCCAGCATCCACCACCCAGCAGCAAACGGACTCGTGGAACGCTTCCACCGGATGCTGAAGGCAGCCATCATGTGCCATGCGGACCAACAGTGGACTGAGGCGCTTCCCCTGGTTCTCCTCAGAATCCGCACTGCTTTCAAGGAGGACCTGCAAGCATCGGTAGCTGAGCTCGTTTACGGTGAGCCCTTACGAATTCCCGGGAGCTACTAACTCCAGCTACCGACCCTGCAGATCTAGCGCACCTCATCACAGAGCTCCACCAGCACATGGCCCGCCTCCGAGCAGTCCCAGCAGCACGCCACGCCTCCCCAGCTACTTTCGTGCACAGTGACCTCGAGAAGTGTACCCACGTCTTCCTTCGGCAGGACTCAACGCGCCGGGCACTGGAGCCCCCTTACACCGGCCCCTACCAGGTCCTGTCACGGAGAGAGAAGACGCTGCAACTCCTCGTGGGCGGAAG
>NW_019737624.1:15601-16811 GCF_002891405.2 Cryptotermes secundus
TAATAATAGAATATTTCATCCTATAAAGATCATGTAAATTCATTCTAAAAAATTACTTTAATAATAACAATAATTTTCATGATGAATGTAATTTAAGATATCTTACTATAAGAAATCATATTTGATGGCAATTTTTTATGTGACATGGATTACCAAAGTCAAATGCAATAGCGTGTGTGTGATGGGTAACCACTCAGGATGACCTGAAGATGGTATGTGAAATGTTGTGTCTTGATGGTAAACACGTGCATGCTATTTCGATCTGAAAGGAATGTGGTGAGGATGTGGCCTTCAATGATTAGGTTCTGACTGGTGACAAATGACAGTCCCTTGTGAACAGGGTGATGAAGCTATGGGTTCCACTCCTTAACCAGAACCCTGAGTGGTGCTGTTACCTTCCTGAGCAACAGCAGCTTCTCATCCTTCAGAGTCTTCTCAAACACAGTTTCAAGTCTGAAGCAATTGCTGACCACACTCTCTGTGTCAACTTTCTCACGAGCCAGGAGGCAGGCCCCATCAGCAAGGGCATTCACCGCAGTCTGCAGCAGTTCTGTATGAAGCAGGATGTTGGATGCAATGACCAGTGTGCAGTTGTGCTCATCCCACAGTTCATGTTCCTCAACCTTGATCCCTGTCATGTCCAGGTCTGTCCCTAATAGGTCATGGGCCTTTGCCAGAACTGTTATGTCTCCCTGTAATATTCAGAATAAAATCAAGTTCAATTATTGCTACTGCAAATATATAAATCAGGACATACCAATCAGGTTCTAGCAGAACTGATCTAAGGGACTCAAATATTCCTTTTACTGTAGGTTCTTACTTTCCCTGTCAGTTTCCATTCCATGACACACGCAATAGAAACGGTGAATGAGGCTGTGAATAACTCATGACTGAAGCTTAAGTGATGCTGCATCCCACATTGTTATACTTGCCTTTAGAAGTGGCCTGTCTGCAAGGATGAGTGCCACAGCAGGTGCAAGAGGTGTGAAGCCTTGGGTGTGCAGCTCCACCACCTTCACTTGGGTGACAGGCTTGTTCTCCACAGTGATGTCCATGCACACCCGCAATGCAGTGTGTAAGTCCAGTTCTGCTGGTTCTACATTCGGTGTTAACACATATTTCTCCAGCACAGGCTTGCTCAGAGGTTTGCGCTGAGATATAGCACTTGTTTTCAGTCCTCGAAATTCCACACCTGCTGACTGGATGATAT
>NW_019737625.1:0-1175 GCF_002891405.2 Cryptotermes secundus
TTCAGTTCTTATGTTGTTGTTTGCGTATGCGTTGCGACGGGAACCAGATTGCCGAGCTCTTCCTAAGAACGGCCATTATTTATCAACCCCTTCTAGCAGTCGTTGCGTAACAAAAGTTACACATGATGTAATTATAAGTCGACTAATGTTTGTGAGATATCAATAACCTATTTCCTTTTGTCTATTACTAAATGCTATTGGGATACAACGAGATAATACATCAGCTATTCCTAGACTAATATATAGCCCACGATTCAGATGGTTCATAAATTTGCGCAACATTCTCATAGAATTTTGTGTACCCGTGAAAATAGTTCTGCTGACACCAAAGCGTTTAATGAAACATAGTGGAAGTTGCATAAGGGTGCAAAATTTCCGATACGTTTTCCTATATAAATGTACTAAACACTGGAGTTTCTTTATCTCCACATATTTTCTAACGAGAAATCTAATAGAAAAATAAAGTTAATGAGAAATTCCTTTCGAAATATATTTTAAAAATAGGTTCATCAATCCTTTTACATATTCTCGTCTCTACCTTATATTTTCTATTTGATTCATGGCGCCCTATGAATATTTCTTTGTTTGTTTCTTTCCTTTGTATTTGTTCTTATGTTATCATTAATATTCTCAAGTGCGGGATGACTATGGACGATGTATTTATATTTAATGAGAACCCTATTCTTAACTACAAACAACAAACTCCGTGGCCCGGAGCCGCTATTTCCTTGAATAGCTCCCAATTATCATCTCGAAGCTGAGTGGACCCCGTTAAAGACCCACTACACATAAAATCTTGTAAAATTGGGAATCGAATCCGGGACCTATGTTTCTGTAGTCAATACTCTGACCACTAGACCACAGTATCGGTCATAAAACAAAATCCTTGTGTCTGAATAAAATCACAATATAGGAAACGGAATGCAGGTTATGAAGCTCCTCGTTACGCAAATTACTGTTCTTTTTTCCTAGTCCGGATCCCTTTCTCTGTGTTCCACGATTTCCCTCTCTCGTAAGTCTTCGAATATATGCAGTTATTGCAGAGATGCATGTGAAACGCTTTGAAAACATCTTAAAGTCGGAAACAGTCTGCAGTCACATTCTGCTTCCCTGAATGATCGGATATCAGTTATACTTGAATGCCATCTCCAATTTATCAAAATATGATCGATTAG